>NW_027532002.1:8532287-8801723 GCF_008692635.1 Crocuta crocuta
TTTTTATTTTTTTTTTTTTTTTTGAGAGAGAGCAAGCATGCAGAGTCAGGGAAGAAGAGCAGAGGGAGAAAGAGAATCATAAGCAGGCTCCATGTTCAGCGAGAAGCTCAAGAAGGCCCGATCTCATGATAATCATGACCCAGCCAAAATCAAGAGTCAAGGGCACCTGGGTGGCTCTGTCGGTTAAGCATCTGACTTTGGCTCAGGTCATGATCTCATGGTTCATGGGTTCAAGCCCCACCACCGGACTCTGTGCTGACAGCTCGGAGTCTGGAACCTGCTTCAGATTCTGTGTCTCCCTCTCTGCCCCTACCCTGCTCACACTCTCTTAAAAATAAACATTAAATTTTTTTTTAAAAAATCAAGAGTCAAATGCTAACCAACTGGGTCATCCAGGTGCCCTTATTTTTATTTTTTAAAAGCCACCCTCAAATGACTATAAAATGTGTGTCTTCATAAAGCTGTAGAAAAAGAAAGATTTTAAAGTACACTGTTCGGGGCGCCTGGGTGGCTTAGTCGGTTGAGCGTCCAACTTTCGCTTAGGTCATGATCTCGCGGTTCGTGGGTTCGAGCCCCGCGTCGGGCTCTGTGCTGACTGCCAGCTCAGAGCCTGGAGCCTGTTTCAGTCTGTGACTCCCTCTCTCTCTGACCCTCCCCTGCTCACGCTGTCTCTCTCTCTCTCCTAGAAATAAATGAAACATAAAAAAAAAAAAATAAAAAAAATAAAGTACACTGTTCAATACCTTTTCTCTGGAGAGGTTTTCCAAATGTGAAGTTAGACCATTTATTTCTTTGTCTTTCTCTGCCAATTGAAGCTGAAAAGAGAAATCATCATTAATTTTTTTTATCTACTCTCTCCCTACACATCAAGAGCTAGTTTATACCATTCTACCAAAATAATTCCTATTTCCATATCCATGTATTTTCCTTGGATTTTATTCTTTGACATCTCTGGATATATTTAAAATTAAAAAAACTTTTTTTAAATTTAAAAGAAAAAAAAACTTTTTTAATGTGAGTGTTCTCTGAAGTTTCTTCTTTGGCTTCTTCTCTCTATATTCCCCATGACAACTCTTTTTTCTATGCCTTCAACTATAATACCATGGGAATAAATCACAATTATCTTTCCCAAGTTCCAAATCTTCCTTATAATTTTTTTTAATATTTATTTACTTTTGAGAGAGAGAGCGCGCGCACACACACGCAAGCAGGAGAGAAGTAGAGAGAGGGAGACACAGAATCTGAGCTGTCAGCAGAGTCCAACACGGGGCCAAATTCATGAACCCCAAGATCATGACCTGAGCTGAAGCTGAATACTTAACTGACTAAGCCATGCAGGTGTTGCTCCCTTTATTATTTTTTTTAAGTTTATTGATTTTTTTTTTTTTAAAGAGAGTGAGCGAGTGCTTATGCACAAGTGGTGGTGGAGAGGCAAAGAGAGGGAAAGAAAGAGAATCTGAAGCAGACTCCAGTCAGCACAAAGCCCATGAAATCGTGACCTGAGCCAAAATCAAGAGTCAGACACTTACTGACTGAACTACCCTAGCCGCCACAAAACCTATCTTTTCAATTGATGGATGACATGTTTTCATTACTGTCTTTCTGCATTTTAAGGGCAAAAGGTCCCAAATCTACTTCTGTAAGTTTTGCTAACAGATATTATCAATCTCAGAGCCCACTGAGGCTAGGAAGCTATGTTCCAACACTTTCTTCTCCTCTTCCCAACATTTGCAGTCTCTTTAAGTCATTCATTCATTCATTCATTCAAATACCACCTTATACTTGCAGCATAAGCATTATGGATACAAACACAAATAAAACTATTCTCCAATCATTTTTCCCTAAGGATGCCTTTCAAAGCTTTCATTGATAGACACATGTCCTATTCAATAATAAGTGATCAAGAAAGGTACCCAAAGAGGTGGCCTTTATCAAGTAATTCTGTAAGAATATTTCTGATTTTCTTACCTTCAAAAACTCTTCTCACCTATAAATCCCCTCAGTGTTACCAACTATTTCAAAAAAACCACTACAGTTGGGTCCCTTTCTTTACCCCATAGAAACCTCTTAACAAATGGTACCCCAAATTCCATCTTAGGCCTTCCAAAACATGGCTTCAATCTATCAAGTTCAATCTACTCCATTACAGACATTAAAGTCTTATTACTCAAGATTGTTCATAATCTCCAGACTATGCTCTGTACTTTTCACCTCCAAGTCTGTATATTAATGCTTATCTATCTGCTTGAAATGCTGTTTCTTTCTTTCCCGAGAACTGCTTCTCCTCCCCTCCAGTTTTTTCTTTCAAGGGTCTGGTTTCTTCATGTTTAACTCCTAAATATTCCACTGAAAAGAGCCCTAAGGTACTTATTTATTAGACTTCTCATTCATGTAGAACTTCAACCCATTTTGCTTTGTCCAGTGAGTATCTGTCTAGTGAGTACTTGTCTCAACAGGACAGAAGAAGTAAAAGGGCATTAAACAAGAAGTCAAGCCCCTTTACCAGCAGCATAATCTATAATGTTAATTTTGATGACCACATTCACCATTAATCAACTAAAAACATTACTTAGCTTCCCATGGATTTGACAAATGATTACCTGGGTCGTGAATGTCAAAGAGTTGTAGGTATCACCATGATACTACTAGCAATGTCTACTAGATTATAAACTCCTTAAGCATACACAGCCTTGTGCCTTACCTGTGTAACCACCCAGATAAGAGCTAACACAACGCTCTAAAGCCCTAAAAGTAGGCTTTAATTTTACTAAATGATTTTTTTCTAGTCCATATGCAAAGATATAAGTTCATATAAATTCAATATATACACTTTATAATAAGGGAGGTTGCCAGCCATTGAAAATAATATCCACAGGGAACACAGAAACAATAATAATCTCATGAATTAAAAGTTTGAAAATTTTACTCTGACAGCAGATGAAGATTAAAAAACAAAAGACCACCAGTAAAATTACCTTAGTATATAATGTGCACCCTCTCCAGCCCCCAGGGAGAAACCCCATCTTTGGTGTCTTTAAGAACATTTAAAAATTATATTGGAAGTAGAATTAGCCATACTATAGCAAAGTTAAATCATTCAGAACTTCCTGATCTTTACTCACACAAAATACGCAAGTTACATGTACATATAAATATCAAAAATTCTAAGAGTATACTTGATTTCCTTAGAAGAAAAGATCTTAATTTATTAATTAGCTAACCAGCCTGCTAATTTTTTTTTTTTTTTTTTTTTGCCTTTTACAGTCTTACAAATATGATTCACCATTTGGTCTTGTTTGTTGCCTATTATTACACTGGCAAAGGCAATTTTAATTAAGACTGTATAACTAAAGCACCTGGGTGACTCAGTTAAACATCAGACTCTGGATTTCGGCTCAGGTCATGATCTCTCAGTTCATAGGATCAAGCCCCAGGTCGGGCTCTGCACGGACAGTATGGAGCGAGCCTATTTGGGATTCTCTCTCTCCCCTCTCTCTCTCTCTGCCCTCTCTTCTGCACGCAAGCTCTCTCTCAAGCTTAAGAAAAAAATAATAATAAACATGTGGCTTCCTAATGACATAATTAAAAAAAAGACTATCACTCTGCAGTACTTTTTAGGATCACAAGTACCACATTTTGGTGATTTAATAACACTCATATAAATTTTAAATTCAAAAATTACTAATCATGTATTAATTACACCCTCACAAAAATGTCATGGCCTTAAAATAATTTTTTTCAATATTTTTATTTTGAGAGAGACAGAGAGAATGAATCCCAAGTAGGCTCCACTGTCAGTGTGGAATCCAATGTGGAACTCGAACCCACGAACCATGAGATCGTGACCTGAGCTGAAACCGAAAGTCAGATACTCAAAGAACTGAGCCACCCAGGAACCTTGAGGCCGTAAAATAATTTTACACATACATTCATGTTTGTTTCTAAATGAACAAATCGGGGGGCACCTGGGTGGCTCAATTAGTTAAGCATTGGCTCAGGTCATGATTTTGCAGTTCGTGGGTTCAAGCCCCACGTCGGGCTCTGTGCTGACAGTTCAGAGCCTAAAGCCTGCTTTAGATTCTGTATCTCCCTCTCTCTCTGTCCCTCCCCCACTTGTGCGCAACTACATGCTCTTGCTCTCACTCTCTCTCTGAAATAAACATTAAAAAAAATGTTTAATAGGATAATGAAATGATCACTTTTCATCTTAGAAACGAAGCATGATTAAAAGATATCATTTTAATTAGCAATCTAAATGAACAGAATTAAAGCCACAATGGTAATGTGTATGCATATTAACTACAATCCACTAAACATGTACTACATTTGTACTTAAGCACAAAAATACTATCCCAACTATCTATATTAAAACTGCACATCACATCAGATTGATAAAACTTATAGCGAACAAATCTGCAAAAGTACGGGTATACCATGCCTCACGTTATACAAATACTGAACTTACTTTGTAATTGTCCTCTACTTCTGCGAGTGCTAGTTTCACATTTTCAGCAATCTCCACTTGCTCTTTCCATTTCAATTCCATTTTTGCAAGTTCATCAGCATATTTATTGCATTTTGTTTTCTCATCCTAAATGACATTAGCATTAATTACCAAAAGACTTAAAAATCCAGATAAGCCACTATCTTTATGAACATATTTAAAAACATGCTGAATGCTTCATTGTAACACTGTTATAACAATATAAGAACTGAAATAACCCAGGTCAGTGGAACATGAAATAAATCATTTTAAGTCCATACAATGAAACAGTATATATTTAAAAGAACAGAGTAGATCTACACATTAACAAGGGGAAAAAAATCTCAAGATACATTAATTACAAATAGCAAGTGGCTACAGAATATACAGTATAATCTTATTTTTGTTTTAAAAGTTAACAGAATTTTAGATGATCTCTGTATCTTGTTGTGTGGAAAAATATAAACAAAAATATTAATAGCTCTAATCACTTGGAATCAGGATCATGACAGTACCTTTTACGATCTTTACTCTTTATAATGCCTAAGACTTCAAAATAAGCATATATTACTTCTGCAAAGAGATTTAAGGATAAAAAAGTCCTATAATAGTCTATAATAGTCCTATAAAAGTCTTATAATAACATGGCTTCCAGACATTGACAACTAAAACTCTGGGGCGTCTTAAGATATTATCTACAGTGACTTCTCACACACTACTCTTCTCTACAACCAAGAATATTAAAAGGAGTTACAAATCATGACACAAGGGTAAACTGGCAATTTCATTTTGAATGTCTTATATTCGAGGTGAAAGTTTAAAAATATGCTTTAAGCAACTCTGAACAGAGAAAATGTCTTTAACAAGTAATGCTAAATCAACTTACTATCCATTACTATACATACCATACCTCACACCACAAAATAAAATTAAAACTATTAACAGGCCTAAATTTAGTGAAAGCGTGGAGCGCCTGGGTGGCTCAGTCGGTTAAGCGTCCGACTTCCACTCAGGTCATGATCTCATGGTTCGTGGGTTCAAGCCCTGCATCAGGCTCTGTGCTGCCAGCTAGCTCAGAGAGGCTGGAGCCTGTTTCGGATTCTGTGTCTCCCTCCCTCTCCACCCTCCCCTGCTCATGCTCTCATGGTGGGTGGGTGTGTGTCTGTCTCTCTCTCTCTTTCAGGAATAAATAAAACATTAAAAAAAATTTAGTGAAAGCTAGGATTATAAAACTTATAGAAGAAAAAATCTTTACAAGTTGGATTATAGGTAAATGTTTCTTAGAACATAAAAAGCACACAGGTGCGTGGGTGGCTCAGTCAATTGAGCATCTGACTCTTGATTTCAGCTCAGGTCATGATCTCACGATACTGGAGTTCAAGCCCCATCAGACCCAGCACTGTCAGTGCAGAGTTTACTCGGGATTCTCGGTCTGCCTCTCTTTCTGAACCTTGCCTGCTTGTGCTCTCTCTCAAAATAAATAAACTTAAGAAAAAATAAATAAATAAATAAATAGCACAAAAAAATAAAAGAGCAAGTTGATAAATCTGAACTTAATCAAAAGCTTTTCTAAAAACACAGTTAAGGAAATGAAAAGGCAAGTTACAGACTGGGAAAAAATATTTCCCAAACATATATCAAAGGATCTCTACCCACAATAAAGAAAACTTATAATTCCGTAACAAAATGAGCAACTCCATGTTTAAAATAGCAAAAGACCTGAACTCTCCGAATGAAAAGGATTGAACTACCGATATAAGAAACAACATGGATAAATCTCAAAATAATTATGTTGAAAGAGGAGAGGAAAAAAAAAGAGTATATACCATATGACTACATTCATATAAACTATATAAAAAGTAGACTACAGTGGCAGAAACAAGCCAACAGTTTCCTGGGGATGGCAACAGAGGGGGAAATGAGTTCCAAATAGAACTGCAAACTTGGACAGCACATATATACCAAATGGGTACGTAAAAACTTTGGCAAGTAACAGAAATGTTACTTTGGCATTGTAGTATTTTCACAACTATATATATGGCAAAACTGATTAAACTGCAGACTTCAAATACGAGCAATTCAATAGCACCTGAGTGACTCAGTCAGTTGAGAGTCCCGACTTCAGTTCAGGTCATGATCTCATAGTTTGTGGGTTCGAGCCCCGCATTGGGCTCTGTGCTGACAGCTCAGAGCCTGGAGCCTGCTTTGAATTGTGTCACCCTCTCTCTCTGCCCCTCCCCCATGTGTGCTCTGTCTCTCACAAAAGTAAACATTAAAAAAAAACAAAGAATACATATATAAGCAATTCACTGGAATTCAACAAATATATGCAGTTTACTACACTTCAATACTACTTGAAAAAGTATGTACCTTGAGGAAGTTTTTGGCTTAGGAACATTCTATCTTCCTTTCAATAATACTGTATGATGACGTTTCTTTAAAAAAGGTCATCCAGAATTGTTTCAGACTTGATGAAAAAAGTTTAGCCCCTTATAAAACAACTACTTTGAACTCAAGGGTAAAACTATTCTCATCAATCCTTCTACAGAAGAAGGATCCTTTGAAGCAACAAAAATGTTCAGTTTAAAGTTTAAAAGATTAAATACTACTTAGAAGGCAGTAACAAAATATTTAATTACTACAGTAACACTGAACTAACGTATGAACATCATTCTATAGCTCTAAATGTCCTTTGCCTCTCTGTATGCACAGAGAAACATACACACTTCACAAAAAATCAAACAAAAATCACACACACAAAACACCCTTGCCTCCCTTCTCCAAATCAAGTATAAATGAGAAGCATTTCCCTCTGTCCCTTAAATACTCCAGGAGTGAATCCTACCAAGATGATTATAAAACTGAAATGTATGAAGAATACAATTTAAAATAGTCAAAATAAAAAATACAATATACAATATAATCAAATCAAATCAACAGCTCATTTGGTTAACATTCTCTTTTTCCACTTTGTAATTCTGGTCAACTTAAGATGTGGTAAAATTCTTTGCTATTATTACAGTAAATGCAAAAAGAGCACTTCCCTTTTATGAACTTCAAAGTTCAAGGATACATTTTCCACGTATCCTTATAATAAGACAAATATCCAGCCTCAATCACTTGCCCATTATCAAGAAAGGACACTAACAATTTTAGGATCATGATTTACATGCAGGCCTCCATGCACAGGTACATAAAACAAACTCCCCCATCATCTCAAAAGTGAAACTCAATACCAGTATATGGATATGAAAAACAAATCGCAGGATTTAAAAAAAAAAAAAAAAAAATCAAAATAGAGTTAAGCTAAGTCATTATATTTGATAAATCTTTCACTTGCAAGAGAGCCAGCTTACCTGCAAAAGCTGTTTACATTTATTATATTTTTCTGTTTTGTCAGCAATTTCTTTGGTCATTTCACAGACTTGTCCTTTTGTTACAATGTCAGAATTTGTCTCACCTATTACAAGGCAAAAAATATTAAAAATTATTTTGCCCCTATATTACCTTCCTGTTCAAAATAACTTAAAGGTCAGTATACTGTGAAATATAATAAATGGAATACTGAAAGATAACTTTTTATTTAAAAACACCTAATCATACACTAAATAAAAATAATATAAACTCTACATGAGAATTTTTTTACAAGTCAGTTTGGCCAGAAACAAGATTACATTCAATAATGAAAAGTGATTTTTTAATCAGCTAAAAACAGTTTTTAAATGGCACGCTTGTTCTCTTCATATAACTGAATACACAGGTGAGTAGAAAGCTATACTCTGAGAAAACACTTTAAATTATTTTTCTAGTCCTTCACTTCTATTCAGTTAAGTCTTTATTAAGTATATAATTTACACAACACTTCTAGATACTATAAAAAGTGTACATAAATGGAAGTCAGGATCCTGTTCTACATTAGCTAATTAAGTATTTAATAGCATGGGAAATTTACAATACATTTAAGAAGTTTAAAACAGCAAGTATCCACAAAGACTATAATAGAAATGTATTTTTATATACTTGAGTGCTGACTTCCATTATTGTCAATCTTTAACCTAAGATGAAAAAAAGAAATTAGGGCAAGTGAAAACCTAGACTTAATTCAAATTGTCATGTTCATACATTCACTAGATCTTCCTAATCTATTTTAGAAGTTAATAAACTAATAAAAATTTAAAGCATCCACCAATAGGTACACTAACCACAGTACCCTAATGATCCAAAGAAATCCAAAAAAAAAAATCAAAAAAAGAGGGAGAGAGAAAAATAAAGCAGGGGATTTAGTTTCCCCAAAAGAACTGTACAACTGAATTGACATAAATGCCTCAAAATTCCATAGATTTAGTGGATTATTTAAAAACTCCATTACTGGCATTTACCGTATAGTCTAACTGCTATAAACATTTAAGCTTACAAACTCCAGCTCATTTAATACTTACAAGTATTCTCATGAAGAAAAATACTAGTTCACACTCACATTTTATATATTTCACATCCAAGACTTTACTTTTAAGCCCCTTAACTTTATCTTTACCTTAATTCTCTCATAAGAATTTTGAGAGGCTCCATAAAACATATACACTTGGAGTAAGGCAGTATAAATAAGTGTCAATATTCATCAAGGCAGGACACTACACAAAATGGTCAAAAGATTCTTACCTGCAGAAGGTGGCAGTGGCTTTACATCTGTAGTAGAGGCAGTAGTAGCTGGGTCTGCGTTTATTGAGGCATCATTCACTTTTTGCGGATTCCCGATTTTCCTTGTTAAGACACTGGTACTATTGGCCTATTCAAAATGTTAACAACTATTATAACAGTTATATTTCCTTCCTTCAGTAACTGTCATATAAAGAAATTCTGAGAAGTCCACACAAAGCTGCTATTGTGTCTTAAAGGCCAGCAAAGACTAAAAGTAACACCCATCACTTTACTGACCTAAAAGTTACAAAAGATACAAACTTTATTTTTGTCTTCCTTGTCAAATGATCAAACTAACACCAAAACAAGCAATCAGAGAAATCTCATAAGTCAAAGTCATAATATACTTACAAGCCTCAACCAAAACCCATACATGTGGGTCTTATTTAAAGTATATTTTCTCACAAAAGGCTTCCTAGCTTACCACATGCATTTCTGTGTAAATATCATCTGTATCAATATAGTATACAAATAAAATGGTCTTTACAGCAAATTTTGATTGCAGAGAACTTGGTATCATTTTCAACTTCAAGTTTTAAATGTGTTTCTCTACTTCCAGCATTCCATTACATAGCAAACCTTGTATTTAAGTACAATTTAAGAACCCACATTAAAACACACATCAAGGGGCCCCTGGATGGCTCAGTCAGTTAAGCATCCAACTCTTAAATTAAGCTTGAGTCATAATCCCAGGGTCGTGGGATGGAGCCCCACATCTGGCTCTGCACTGAACATGGCGCCTGCTTGAGATATTCTCTCTCTTCAACCCTCGCCAATGGCACCTACGGCATGCCCTCTCAAGTAAATAAATCAATCATACACCAAAACAGAAACCATTTCTTTGCTTTCTACTTACCCACTCAGATGGAATACAAAATAATTAGCTAACATGAACTCTTCCTAATTTCGTGGATATCAATAGGATGGAAGAACCCAACAATGACACGTGAGAAACCATGTTTGACCCTGAGGCTAATCAACAGGGAACCCCACTGAAGACAGGGATCATTGTCACAAGGAGGGATTCAATATGTATAGAGTTTTAAGTGAAGACATTTTATCAAGAACTTACAGGGAAACAGTCAAGAAAAGACAGCTTTCCCTCCCTGCTTTCCCTTGCTGCTGCCCTTGCTTCCTGTTGGGTTTCCAGCAATAAAAACTCCAAATTTAAAACAATACCTATCACTACAAATATTAGGCCAATCACTTCAAATCAAGCAAAGATAAATTATATTCAAAAGGTAGACATTTAGGCTATTATAAATTTGGGGATGCCAGGCTGGCTCAGTCAGAGAAGTATGCAACTTTTTCTCATTTTTTTTAAACATTTATTTGAGCTCGAACTTATTGACCACGAGATCATGACCTGAGCCGAAGTCGGACACTTAAGCGACTTAGCCACCCAGGTGCCCCAAGTACATGACTCTTGATGCTGGAGTTGTGAGTTTGAGCCCTATGCAGGGTGTACAGATTATTAAATGAAAGTTTAGGCTACTATAAATTTGATTTGTAAACAAAAATACTGATAAAGGAAATATTTTGTATGAATTCAATTGTCCTTACTGATTGGTCTGAAAGTTTATTTATTTGTTTTTGGAGCCTCTGGCATTCTTTGAATTTTTCTTTATAATGATCTGCTGCCATTTGAAGACGAAGTTTCAAATCTTCAACTTCTCTTCTCAGTTCGTGTTCTAGTGTATCAGACTTTTCCTACAAGAAAATGATAAAAATCTCATATTTCACATGTAATAATAGTAAACCCCAACTTCCTTTTCACTTTATTTTTTCTGGCTTCTAGTTTTTATTTGTTTTGGAGTTTGGGCAACAGAGCCATATTAGCTCCTAATTAAAAAAACTAAGGAAGAACAATCCCCATCCTGAGGAATATTACCTGTTAAATAACCATAATACCCCTTTATGAAGCTAATAAATAAAAAATTCCAAACAAAGCAATATATATCTGACATCAGAAAGTTTAATAATAGAGCAGCTCTTATAAACCATTAGGCATTTGCCTACTTAAGTTTTTCTTAATTTAATTAACTTCAACTAATTAATTTAACTAATTTCAATCCAAGAAGTTACAATAACTAAACAAAATGAATGGAAATTTAAATTTCCATGATTAGGAATCTGACCTTATTCTGACATAACCCAGTCTATTTTGTAAGCTTATAATGAGTTTTTGATCAAAGTGAAAATTCAAAATTAACCCACTTTACCTGGTCTTTTTTCATAGCATTTAGTTTAAGTTCTGCCACTGCATCAGCTAATTGCTTTTTTATTTTCTCATTTTCCAAGCGTGCAGTGTGCAGATCTGCCATTGTTTTATCTCTCACGTTTACAGCATCACTAAGTTCTTTAGCCAGAAAGACAACTTCCTGCCGAGTTGCCTGAACCTGTTCCTCTGCTTTACGAAGTTGCTCCTTTAAAAGAAAAGTATCTTCCTGAAGAGAAGCAGATAAACACATTAGCAATGGAACCACTAAAATAAAATCAGGAGCAGAAACAACCTTTACTCATATTTCAACAGATCCAAAATTTTAAATTAAACACTACTTTTCTACTCATGACTTAGATAAAATACAGAAGTCTATAAAGAACTTAATACAGGACTTTGTGTTAGAACCCTGGATAACAATCCAATGCACTTAGTATCTCTACCACCACGTTAAGCACATGTTAACTTCAGTTCAGAAGTTAAACATGCCCAATATGTAAATCCCTGGTTAAACAGAAATTTGAATGAAAGCTCCTGTCGCCCAAAATCTCTAACAGCTAGAACTACTTATTGACCCTCACTTTTTAGGATTACCAGTAAAAATAATTCAAAAACTTCTCTGTAATTACAAAAATTTTGGTTACATTTCCTATTAACTAACCTAAAATGTATCCAATATAATATTCATATTCCACATCATTATATAAAAACACAGGGCAGATTTAAAACTTATTTCTAAAAATAAAATATTTGATATGCAAATAGCAAAGATGGGACAATGGGAAAATAAAAAATTTGCACCTCTTACCTAACCTAAGAAGTCTCTTTAAAAAGTTAAAATTGCTGATAAAAAAAAAATGAGAAAAAAGTTAAAATTGCCATAATAAAATTATTTCCTTTAATATTACAAGTCCAAGAAATCTAGTTTATTCAACTTTCCTAGTTTTTATTTTTGTACCACAAATAATGTAAACTGAGAAAAAAGTGCAAAAAATTCTTTGTTTTTAAACTGTTAGTTCCTGGGGCACCTGGGTGGCTCAATTGGTTAAGCATCCAACTTCAGCTCAGGTCATGGTCTCACAGTGCGTTAAGTTCAAGTCCCGCTGGACTCTGTGCTGACAGCTCAGAGCCTGGAGCCTGCTTCAGATTCTGTGCCTCCCTTTCTCTCTGCCCCTCCTGCTCTGCTTACTGTCTCTCTCAAAAGTAAACAAACATTAAAAAAAAAAAAAAAAAAACTTTAAAAAAGAATACCTACAAATTAAGTGTGGAAAAAAAAAATCATTTTATTTTGTAATCAATGTAATAATAACTGATGCAGGTGAGGATCATTAAGTAATAAAAAATATTGGGTGAAAAGCTATTGGGAGAATAAGATGTTCACATAATCTCAAAGTATTACCCCACATATTACTCAATCACAAAGAGGAAGAAAGTACCCCATAAAATGAATTCAGGCAGACATAACTTGAAACAAATGATTAAGCCTAATATCAACATTATGTGACATTTGGTATCACTGCAACATAATGTACAAAACATCATCTATTAGGCTTTTTCTTGACAAAAACGTTTGACCTAAATCTAGCTTTGAGGAAACAATAAATCTAGATTATAGACCATTTTCTCAGACAAGCCTGAATTCTTCAAAAATACCAATGTCATAAAAGTAGTATAAGAACCCTATTCTAGATTAAAACAGACCCAAGAACACAATAATCAAATGAATGTGTGATCTTTTACCACGAGAAAGAAATTTTAAAGATTATATGTAAATAGATAGTTGTGGAGGGGCACCTGGGTGACTCAGTCAGTTAAGCATCCAACTCTCGGTTTTTGGCTCAGGTCATGATCTCACGGTGTCATGAGTTCTAGCCCAACATCGGGCTCTGTGCTGACAGTGCAGAACCTGCTTGGGATTCATTCTCTGTCTGTCTCTCTCTTCCCCCTTCTCCTTCCCTTCTCCCTGTCCTCCTCTCTCTGTCTCTCCCCTACTCATGCTCTCTATATCTCTTATTAGTTTTAAATAAACTTAAAATAAATGCTTTTAAAAATATATATACTTGTGATAACTTGATTATACTGAAAGTATATACATGAATGAGTATTATCAATGTTACATTTCTTAGGTATGATCATGGTTTTATGGTTATACAGAATAATGAATGAACTACAACCGTAGATAGGGAAGACATGCTAAAATATTTAGGGTATATCACAATGCCTGCAACCAACTTCAAATGAATCAGAGGGGAAAAAAGGTCATACAAATGGGGAGATAAAAATGCCAAAATATTTGAGGATAGATGTTTTTCACTGTTCTGTTCTTCTACCTTTTCTGTAGAACTGAACTTTTTCAAAAGAAAAGGTTGGGAAAAGGTAAGATTAAAAATAAAAACCACAGCACTGTCTACATTTAATAGACAGAGGTTGTATAATCTTCAAATACATATTGCATGCATACTTACCTTACTTGAGGCTGTAAGCAAGAATGTCCTTTGTAGATTTTCCTTTTCAGCCAAGCAGAACTGCAGCCTGCCAATCTCTTCTTTGAAATGAGTAATCATGCTTTCTTTGTTCCCATCTAAATTCTTTAGAGTCTGGACCTCTGACACAAGCTTGGTATTTTCTATTTCAGTATTCTTCAAATGTACCTGTTAACAATGCTTGGAAATGTCAAGAATACTCTAACTCCACAACCTAACTTACTCAAATTTCAAAATGCCACTGTTTATCTCTAGCCCAAATGTGATCAAGTGATGGGAAGACCTACCAGACTAGGAGTCAGAAGACCCGAGTTGTATCAAATACCTAGCTAATATGTAAGAGCATAACATAACCTTTCTAAGCTTTTTATGTTGTAAATTTTCCATAGAGATTATAGCTAAGATCTAATAACATTGCCTCATCTCAAACATCTTCTCCTTTGATTAATGATTTTTTTTTTATGATTTTTAAGTTCTCTTTAAAAATACATAGCAATTTGGTTGTTCTTGGGGGGAACAAATTATTGTTATAATAGTTAGATACAAAGGCATGGTGAGATTCTAGAAGCTAAAGAGGTACATTCAAGAAAAACATCTTAAGCAATTCAATTTTTGGCTTGTGAGAAGTACTGTCATTTACTTCCTGTGTGTCTAAAAGTATATTTGATTAATTAACCCAACTATATTAATTTTCCCAGGAATTTTGGCAGTAGTTGCTAATTTGCCCATAACAGATACACAAATCAAATTCCATAACTGAAATTATAAGTAGTATTGATACCTAGTTTTCACTATAAAGAGAATCTTACTTTGGTTAAGAGTACCAGAGAGAAATGAATTAACATGCTTTTCCACTTGACTCTAAACTGTATGACTGCTGAAACACTAATTCCTACTCAAGAGGACAGAAAATAACTCATGGGGTCTCTGAGTGGTTCAGTTGGTTGAGTGTACAACTCTTGGTTTTGGTCCGGGTCATGATCTCACAGTTCGCGAGACTGAGCCCCACAGTGGGTTCGGTGCTAACAGCCCAGGCGCTGCTTGGAATTCTCTGCCTCTGTC
Source organism: Crocuta crocuta (assembly GCF_008692635.1). Lineage (NCBI taxonomy): Eukaryota > Metazoa > Chordata > Mammalia > Carnivora > Hyaenidae > Crocuta > Crocuta crocuta. The sequence continues at coordinate 8,547,235 of NW_027532002.1, forward strand.
TCTCTCTGCCCCTCCCCCCTGCTCTCTCACAAAATAAACAAACATTAAAAAAGAGCTCCAGATTCTCTGAAGGTGTCACCAGCCAAGACCTTTACAGCATAACTTGAGAAACACTATCTAATTTTCATAATCATCAGCTCAAGTGTTTTCTCAACTCCTCTAAATTGTAATAGGACAGGGATGGGTCAGATGATCTAATAGGGGCTGAGGAGAGAGACAAAAGGAATCTCTCTCATTATTTTTATAAACAATCTGTAAAGGAAAGCATGTTTCTGAGGTTAAAAGTATAACACGATGTCCTGTCTTATCACAGACAAGTGGAGTCTCCTTTCCATGAAAAAGAAAAACCACAAAACAAAAAACCTCTAAGCAGGAGTTTTACTTACAGTTTTGGGGGTACACACAAATGAAATACTGTTTGGAACACTGTGGGGTTGGGGGAGAGTGTATTCAAATGAAAAATTCAAGGTCACTTTGATCCCTACTGATAATGCTTATAGAAAACTGGAGATATTATCACTATATACAAATATATCCCCAAGATACCTCATTCTTTTCTTCCTCCGGATACTAAGTTTTTTAGCAAAAGTCTTGTCATTCAGGTGTAAAACAGACACAGGAAGTGAAAAAAAGCACAAGACAAAAGGGATCAGTAATTTAGAGCAGTAAAGGAAAAATAAATTTGGGATTTGCCCTAAAATGCACTTGCCAGCCCTCTACAACACACCAGAAGTCCTAGTCTCAGAACAGAAAGAAAAGAAAAACAGTGTAAAAATATGACCATTTTAAGGATAGGTCATTCTCTTTCTAATAACTCATCCTAGTTATTTTCATTCACTACACCTCTCCATCATCACTGGTTTACTTAGAATCTTCCCAAACCCTTCCCAATACTAACTGGTCTGCTTTCAGAATTCATTTTATATTGAAATGACTGAAGACAGATATTGTATTTCTCTTATAATCTCCCACTGTGCTAAAAGAAAATTACATGGAAACCACATAATCATCCAGAGAGGAATAATGCACAGATCTTTCCCTGGAAAAAAAAACTAAAATACTCTAAAATTCACAGTAACTGAGTAAAAAATTATGAGATGCTAAATTTTTACTGTTAAAAAAATGCTTTATAATTTGAAAAATTTAAGCTGCATTTGGAGACAGTTTGCAAAACCACTGTATAAACAGTCACCCAACTACACCAATTTCTCTCGATACCTGTATTACTTCCTTTTTTCACAAAATCTTGTTCAAAAACCAAAAATTATTGAGGTATATATTCTTAAAGGGTTAAATCATAAAATCATCTACAAGTGAATCATCACTATTTTTCTTCCTGTTTTGGGAGTGACACACATGCACACACTCACGCTCTGGGGATAAGCTATTCAAGAAATAAAATGAGGGGCGCCTGGGTGGCTCAGTCGGTTAAGCATCCAATTTTGGCTCAGGTCATGATCTCACAGTTTGTGGGTTCAAGTCTCGTGTTGGGCTCTGTGCTGACAGCTCAGAGCCTGGAGGCTGCTTCAGACTCTGTATCTTCCTCTCTCTCTGACCCTCCCCTGCTCATGCTGTCTCTGTCTCTCTGTCTCACTCACTCTCTTAGAAATATACCATAAAAAAAAAAAAAATTTTTTTAAAAAGAAAGAAAATGAGTATATCCCCATGACCTACAAAATGTCCCCGTCCATGCTCTCTGCTCTAAAGTGCATGGTGTAGATTCAATATTTTTTTATATTTATCTTCTAAACAACAACAAACCACTACCACCAAAAATAAAAAGGAAAAAAAAACCACTGGCAATATAAATCATATTCTAGTTTCTACGTGCAAGTTGTGAGTCTCAATTACTGAATATATATGCACAGTTATAGGTTTTTATCTCTAATCAAATATATACCTCAATACCAAGTGAATGTGTTGTCCTCTTCTAATCAAGAGACTGAATCTATCCAAATAATACGGACTTAACAAAATGTTCTCTTGAAATTCCTCATCTGGAACTGCCTTTAAGAATTGCTAAGTTAGGGGGCGCCTGGGTGCCTCAGTTAAGCGTCCGACTTCAGCTCAAGTCATGATCTCACAGTTTGTGGNATAAAAAAAAAGAACTGCTAAGTTAAGAACACTTAAGATAAACATGTCGCAATTTACATCCACAACATTATCAGTAATTAAGCTAACTATCCTATTTCAGAATCATTTAAAAATGAAGAAGGGCACCTGGGTGGCTCAGTGGGTTAAGCATCCGGCTTCAGCTCAGGTCATGATCTCACAGTTCGTGGGTTCAAGCCCCGCATCGGGCTCTATGTTGACAGCTAGCTCAGAGTCTGGAGCCTGTTTCAGATTCTGTATCTCCCTCTTTCTCTGACCCTCCCCTGCTCACGCTGTCTCTCTCTCTCTCTCTCTCAGAAATAAATAAAACATTTAAAAAAAATTTTTTTTAAATAAAATAAAAATGAAAAACTTCAAAAGGCAAAGATTGGTTAGAAAAAATTTTTTTTAATTTAATGTTTATTTTTGACACAGAAAGAAACAGATCATAAGCAGGGGAGGGGCAGAGAGAAAGGGAGACACAGGATCCGAGACAAGCTCCAGGCTCCGAGCCATCAGCATAGAGCCTGATGTGAACCTCGAACTCACAGACAAGATAGTGACCTGAGCTGAAGTTGGACACTGAAGCAACTGAGCCACTCATGCGCCCCAGAAAGATTATTTTTTAAAATGACATTTTTCTGCAGATCATTCTAAAAGTCAAACTCTGAAACATGATGAGCATCATAGAAATAAATTAATGTTCTACGATTTATATGTTCTTAAAGGGAAAAACAATCAGGTTTTATACCTTTGACTTATTATGTATTACCTGCTAAGTAACTAAAATACCCGGGGTTCCCTGAAAACTTATAGGGACTATATACAATGGGGTAGTCTTAAAATAGGTCCCCAAATCCTAGGATACTTCCTCTCAGCAAGAAGTGAAACTCCATTCCCTTCTCTTTAAGTGCTGACTATACCAAGTAAACTTGCTTTTAATGAATCAGATAAAGTAAAAGCACCAGCGTACACCTTCACTGACTAGGTCATAAAGTGCACTATAAGTTAAAAAGTGCTCTCCTGGGGTGCCTGGGTGGCTTAGTTGGTTAAACGTCTGACTTTCGCTTAGATCATGATCTCGTGGTTCGTGGGTTCAAGCCCCGCATTGGGCTCTGTGCTGACTGCCAGTTCAGAACCTGGAGCCTGTTTCAGAGTCTGTCACTCCCTCTCTCTCTGACCCTCCCCTGCTCACGCTGTCTCTCTCTCCTAGAAATAAATTTAAAAAAAAAAAAAAAAAAACAAAAAACAAAACAAAAAAAATAAATAAAAATAAAAATAAAAAGTGCTCTCCTTCCTCTCTCCTCCTTGCTCTCTCCTGGATAGCTTACTCCAAGGAAAAGTGACTGCCATGTTGTGAAAACATTCAAACTGCCACTGAGGAGGCTGCACAGCAAGAAACTGAAGGACATCCAGCCAAAAGCCATTTGCATGAGACACCTTGACAGCAGATCCTCGGTTCCTATCAAGCCTGTAAGCTGACTGCAGCCTGTGCCAACATCCTGACTGCAACCGACCAAGACCCTGACCCAGAATCATGTAGCTAAGCTGCTCCCAAATTCCTAACCACTCAATTTTGCAATCACTTGTTACACAGCAAAAGATACCAAAAAGAAATGGAAAGAATAAACTACCTTATAAAGTTCCTTCTCATCCTTTTCTGTCTTCAACTGACATTCCATCTGTTCTCTTTCATGTTGTGTCTTCCTGAGTTTATCCTTTAAACTGAATTAAAGGAACATTAACATAGACCAAAAAAAAGTCATTAAAACATTTTTGTAACATAAAAGTTATTGTCTAAAGCCATCAGGAATACCTGTCTAATTCAGTTTCTTTTTCGATCGCTTTATGTGTGACTGACACGATATCTTCCTCAAGCTGGAGAGCTTTGGATGAAGCATCATTGTATCTCTTCTTAATCTCTTCATTTTCCATTTTTAAACTTTGTGATACTTCAATAAGACCCTTAGAAACAAAAAGGAGTATTATCAGAAAGATAATTTCTAACACAAATTTGCATATCTTAAATCTATGTATTTTTAAATTGTTAATTCCAGTGGTTTCCTCTAAAGTTTATAAACTAGATTAAAAACTAAACCTAAAAGTGAAACATACATTCAACTTTTTATATACCAAATTAAACAATTATAAATTTCCTTTCCAGACTTCTCGTATACCATTTATTGATTTCACAAACTTCTCCACCAGAGGGCAGGCAACAAAAATGAGAGAAAAAATGTTTAATTGGTCACTTTCATTTTTGACATCCTGTTTTTCAATGCTACTCCAGTGACAAAACAGGTTTCAAAATATTCTACCAAGGTTAACACCATCTTTTAACACAGATCACTAAGTGCCACTGGTAATTATATCAAAGCACTAAATACATGCCTAAAGCAATGATCCTAATGGTCCTGCCACCATGGCTCAAAGGCTTGAACAAATAGTCAAAGAAATTGAAATACAAAAGCAGTAAATGCAATCTAAAAGGTACTTCTACTTAAAACAGAATACTCCTTCCACTTTAAACAAATAATTTTAAAAGTTTTAAAAATGTTTAACACATCAAGACACTTAAGTAACTTGTAAGAACTTGGTCAGGCTCCACCCTAAACCCATTTTATGATCTGTAAAATGAAGATAATAAAGTCTTTTCTCCCTAACTTTATAAAATCTTGAGAATCAAATGTAACAGTGCATATGGAGATACTGTTATGGAAAACTATACACCAAAAGAACTGATAAATTGAGACAAACTGGTTTTGTTAAAAAATAATTTTTAAACTTCCCACATATAACAGTACCACCCATACAGGCAACAATAGAAGCTAAAGGAAAACACCAATCTTACAATTTAAATGTAACAAACATTATACAGTACTTACAAGCCATTGTGATTCTCAAGTCAGCCAAATTTTTTACTTCTAAGTGAAAAACCATGTTAAATATATTGCTAAAATATGAAAATTGCTCCAGCCCCATACTGGGTGTAGAGATTACTTAAGAATATGACCATTGCTATGTTGCAACTGTACTTAATTAAAAAGCTCAACACCATAATGGTCAGATAGACTCTCTTGGTTTTATTTTTGCTCAAAGCAAATGTTTACCAAATTTGCAACATTAACTAAAGACTGTGATACAAAAAAACTAAATGCTTTTCTAATTCCAGTAACACCACAGAAAGCAATTGATATTTATTGCCTCTGCTGTACACTGTTGTCAATATCCAATGATTCTTGCAAAACCTGACATATTTTTCATTTATTTGTCTTGCTCATTTATAAACATAGCCAGAAAGATCTCTAATAGTTGTGTTTTGTTTTAATTTTGTATTGCTGCTTTTACCAAATGCTCTTTTCACACAGTAAATAGTTTACAGATTTAATCCAGGTATTTCTTCCTAAAACAAAGACTAGATTGCCTAGAAGCAAAAACTAGTTTCTGAATCTGTAACTAAGAAAGTTCTACATCAGTCTAAAAAAATGTATGGGACAAGAATCAGAGAAGATTCATAAGCAACTAAATCCAAAATTATGAACTGCTTTATCTATGAACTAGTTAACTATACAGTGAGTCACAAATTAATTCTAATGTAACTTGAGAGTCTTAGCATCTTTTTCTCGTACCCAGTAAAGCACCTAATAGCTTCTCAGCATCCACACCTATTTTCTTTCTTTTTTTTTTTTAATTTTTATTTATTTCTGAGAAAGGGAGAGAGGCAGCTGAGCAGGGGAGGGTCAGAGAGAGGAAGACACAAAATCTGAAGCAGGCTCCAGGCTCTGAGCTAGCTGTCAGCACAAGCCCGATACGGGGCTCGAACACACAAACCGTGAGATCATGACCTGAGCTGAAGTTGGACATTTAACTGACTGATCCACCCAGGTGCCTCCCCCTCCCACCATTTTCTAACTGAATGAAAATTACCAGAGATTCTTTTTCAGGCTTCCAGTTCCCATGTCTGACTAAAGCATACAGCATCTCAATATGGTTAAGTTTTTCTTAGCATGAAAAGGACATTAAAGTCTAGAGTGTACACACAAACTAAAAATCTTTCCTTTAAAAACCTTTTTTAAAAAGAACTTAGAACACAAGTCTTTGAAAAACACTTGAAATGTGAGATGAATATTCACTCAGTCAGTATTTGCAAATCATGCCCCAAAACAATTCTAATATTTAAAAAACAGATTTTTTTTTTTTTTAAATGTTTTATTTATTTCTAGGAGAGAGAGACAGCGTGAGCAGGGGAGGGTCAGAGAGAGAGGGAGTCACAGACTGAAACAGGCTCCAGGCTCCGAGCTGGCAGTCAGCACAGAGCCCGACGCGGGGCTCGAACCCACAAACCACGAGATCATGACCTAAGCCAAAGTCGGAAAGTCGGATGCTTAACCGACTAAGCCACCCAGGCGCCCCTAAAAAACAGATTTTAAGTCTGCTATATTGTGTACCAAGATAAGAACAATTACAAAAATGGAGGTAAAAAGAGATTAAGGGCATTTCAAATACATGAAGCAGACTTCTTCCCCTCCTCAAGGTTAAAGAATCCCTGCTACCATGAGCCAGTATTAGCAATTCCTTCAAATCCTAACTCTCAAATATGAACAACCAGAATAAAAAATAAGCCATTTATCAGTGTGGCTAAACATGCACTAAAAATATCTCAAGTATCAGAAAATACTCTCATGTTTAAAAACATCAAATTCTGATTATAAATGAATACATCTGAATAAAACAGATATAATAGACAACTGAGGCACCTGGGTGTTCTCAGTGGGTTTAATCATCCGACTCTTAATTTTGGCTCAGGTCATGATCTCACGGTTCATGGGATCGAGTCCAGCACAGGGATCCAGACTGAGCTTGGGATTCTCTCTCCCTCTCTGCCCCTTCTTCCCCTCAAAATAAATATTATCATGGACAACTGTTTAGAAAAAGTACGGTATTCTGGATTCAAATGTATATAGTGGTAAAATTTAGTAAATTAGTACCTGAATGCTCTAAATAAATAGCAAATTATTGGCAAAAGGATTATGTTATTGGGGAACTTGGGTGGCTCAGTTAGTTAAGCATCTGACCATCATGATCTCAACGTTCATGAGTTTGAGCCCCACATCAAGCTCTGCAAAGACAGCAGGCAGCCTGCTTTGAATTCTTTCTTCTTCTCTCTCTCTCTGCCCTTCCCCACTTATGCTCTCTCTCAAAAATAAACATTTTTTAAAAAGATTATATTTTTTGATAGGTTTTAAAATGAACCTTTCTCATTTGACTTAATCTGATTTTTCTTGAACACTCTTCTTCCTGAAATCACTAAGACACTGAACACAGTTATGTACATAAACTGTTAAGTGCATCTCCTCCGGTTTCTAATAATATACCAAAGATATAATTAACAATGTACAATAATAAACAATCTTCATGGCATTAAAAAAAATGGAATAAAAGGCAAAATAAATAATAATAAGGCAATTCCTCTTCCTTAACACGACCCCCATAAATACAGCCTGTTCAGGTTACAGTTGGGTTGTTTTTGTAAACTAATCTGAAAGAAATGTTACTTTAGCATGTTTATTTCAGTTTTTTATTTTTTTTATTTTAGAGAGAGTGCAAGCAGGGAAAAAACAGAAGGAGAAAGAGAATCTTAAGCAGGCTCCATGCTTAGCTCAGAGCACAACACAGGGCTCAACCCCACGACCCTGGAATCATGACCTGAGCCAAAATCAAGAGTCAACGCTTAACTGACTGAGCCACCCCGGTGCCCTTCAGTTTATTTTAGATCTCTGAATTTAAATACCTTTAAAAATGAAAAATTCATATAATCTTCTCAGTAATAAATTTATCTTGAGAAAAACTTATACTTTATTCGAGCAGCAGCAAAAAAAAAAATCACTTGGAAAAAATCTGCATCAAAAATAACTATTTTTCTTTCCCAAGAAGACTACTTCTGTCAAAAATCTGCTAAAAGCAAATACACTTACATTCTACCGTTGTAATACGAGATTCAAAGATTAAATTTTTTGGTTAGAGCTAAAAGGGAAAAAAGCTAGCCTACAAATACATTTATTAAGTTATTTCCTGAACACGTACACATTCCACAGAGAAGTAATTTCAATTTTTTTTTTTTTTTTAACATTTTTGGAGAGATAGAGAGGAACAGAACATGAGCAGAGGAGGGGTAGAAAGAGAGGGAGACACAGAAGCCTAAGCAGGCTGCAGGCTCTGAGCTGTCAGCACAGAGCCTAATGAGGGGCTTAAACCCACTATCTTGAGATCATGACCTAAGCCGAAGTCAGACACTCAACCGACTAAGCCACCCAAGGCAGCCCATCCATAGACAAGTTAACTGTTAAATCAGATTTCATGTATATTTATAAAGAAGGGAATAAGAAAAAAATTTAGGACAGTATAATTTTACTTACACTGTCTTAATGGTCTGCGTATTCTGTTATGATGATGCTTGTTGCACATGGATATATAACATAATAGATCGATGGAACAGAATAAAGAAACCAGAAATCAACCAATGCATATATGGTCAATTAATTCATGAAAAAGGAGCCAAGAAAATACGATGGGGAAAAAAACAAGCTCTTCAATAAACGCTGTCGGGAAAACTGGACAGCTACCACAAAAGAATGAAACTGAACCACTACCTTACACCATAAACAAAAAAATCAACTCAAAAAAAAGACGTAAGACCTGAAACCATCAAACTCCTAGGGGAGAAGCTCCTTGACAATGATCTTACAACTGCCTGAATTTGACACCAAAAGTGATGACACCAAAGTGAAAAATAAATAAATAAGCAAACTACAAACTAAAAAGCTTCTGCACAACAAAGGAAATCGTCAACAAAGTGAAAAGTGACTTCCAAAATGTGAGAAGGTATTTGCAAATCAACCATTTGGTAAGGGGCTACTATCTACAATTATTTTAAAAATCACACAAAAAATACACTTAAGTACATCTTATATTACCAACATTCAAGTTAAGAATATATTTTATGGTGGGGTGTCTGGGTGGCTCAGTCAATTCAATGTCCAACTTCAGTTCATATCATGATCTCACAGTTCCTGTATTCGAGCCCCACATGGCTCTGTGCTGACACCTTAGAGCCTAGTGCCTGTTTCTGTCTGTGTCTCCCTCTCTCTGCGCCCCTCTCCTGCTCTCTCTCTCTCTCTCAAAAATAAACATTAAAAAAAAAAAAAAAAGAATATATCTTATGGAAAAAACTCAACTCAGTTTAGGCTCCAAAAAAACCTATAAAACCTAAAGCCACAGTTCGTTTTAATCCTATTTGAAAAACAAGACTCATTATTATCATTTGGTTTCCTGAGCCTCAGTTTTTAATCTTCTAATTTTCAAATACACAATGAATATACCTACAAACTTCTTTTTTTTTATTTTTTTAAAAGCTTTTTATTATTTTTGAGGAAGGGGGAAGAAGACAGAGTGTTAGCAGGGGAGGGGGTCGAAAAAGAGAGAGAATCAGACTCCAGGCTCAAAGTTGTCAGCACAGAGCCCGACATAGGCACTTGTGGACCGCAAAATCATGACCTGAGCCAAAGTCGGCTTCTTAACCGACTGAGCCACCCAGGCATCCTGAAACTGCTCATTTTTATCTAAGTCTAAAAAATGAAAATTAGGGTAAAAAAGGACCAATCAATACAATGGAATATTACTTGACAATAAAAGGAATAAAGCACTGATAATTATTATACTATGGATGGGCCTTGAAAACATTATGCTAAGTGAAAGAAGCCAGTCACAAAAGGCCACACGATTCCATTTGTATGCAATGCCCAAAATACAGAAATCCATACAGACAAGATTGAGGGGGAAGGAAATGGAGAATGATCACCAACAGGTACAGGTTTCTTTTGGGGTGGTGAAAATGTGTGAAAATTAGGTTATGGAAACGGTTGCATAATTCTATAAATTAAGAACCACTAAACTGTATATTGTAAACTGTTGGATTTTATGGTATATCAATTATAAATTACATTTCAATAAAGATTTTTTTAAAAAAAGATCAATTAGATAAGCTCAAATCTTTAGTCCTTTGAGGCAAAAGTATAGAGTACTACAAGGGAGTGCCTGGGTGGCTCAATCAGTTAAGCGTCTGACTTCAGCTCAGGTCACAATCTTATGGTTCAAGTTGAAGCCCTGCATCGGGCTCTGTGCTGACACCTCAGAGCCTGGAGCCTGCTTCAGATTCTGTCTCTCCTCTCTCTGCCCCTCCCCCACACTCGTACATGCATGCGAGCTCTCTCAAAAGTAAATAAACATTTAAAAAATTTTTAAAAGAAAACAGTAGCAGAAGGACCCCCATAGCTTGCCTCTACCACTTTACAAACTGTTCAATCTTAGGCAGGTTAAGTAACCTCTCTGTGCTACGTTTGTAAAATGCATACTTAACAATGCACACCTTATAGGATTGAATGAGTTAACATAAGTAAACACTCTGAACAGTGCCTGGCTTGCATTAAGTATTATGACTTAGTTTTTATTAATCGGCCTATTATAGGAAAGACAAATCCACACTTATTTAGAGTTGAACTAGAAATGAACGTAAAAATTATCCTTAATAATCAAAATAGTTACTTTTTAAATCTAGGTACACATGAATGATGGAACATATACAGATCACATTAAAATACAGGTGAAATATAATACATAATTCACAGATGTTATTTGGTTTCAGTTTTAATCTACTTTGTAATCCTACTCTAAAGCAGCCAAAAATCTAAAACATAATTAAGCATAACATTTATTTTTTTTTAATATTTTTATCTATTTCTAGGAGAGAGAGAGAGAGAGACAGCGTGAGCAGGGGAGGGTCAGAGAGACAGGGAGTCACAGACTGAAACAGGCTCCAGGCTCTGAGCTGGCAGTCAGCACAGAGCCCGATGTGGGGCTCAAACCCACGAACCACGAGATCATGACCTAAGCGAAAGTCAGACGCTTAACTGACTAAGCCACCCAGGCGCCCCTAAGCATAACATTTAAATCAATCTGTTTTTAATGACCTTAACACATCCAATTCTTTTAGTTTACAAAATAGCAGTGTTCTCTCTATTGGTATTTCACAATGAAAGTCATCAATACTTATAAAAGATGAAAGATTTTATTTTATGAACATTTAACTGTCTTAGTATTTACAGGTGTTGAATGAGTAACAAGCTAATCTTATTTTATACAACAATTAAAACACAGTTTCTTCTATCACGAAGAAACTGTAAGTTGCTACAGATCGTTCAGTTTCTTATTGTCCATTCTAAAATTTTAAGTGAAATTGTAGACGATATATCATAATAGCCCTTCAGAAATTCAGCAGAACCTCAAAGAGAAGACATTTAGAAAACAATACTTAACAAACATCAAGACTGTTTTTTTTAGAATTCACACCACAGAAGAGATTTAAAACAAGTGCCAAACATGTCATGGATTTTATAAGCCACCCAACTGAGACAAGCATCTTGTTCTAGCTGCCCAGCAGGCCTGCCTGATTAGAGGAAGACTGATTTTGGGGGTGAAAAAGAATGCATTAAAAAGCCCCATGACTAGAAACAAAAAAGAATTATTTTTCGTGGAAGTCCGTTATTTTATCCCCAGAAATAAGCAGGCACTTTCCAACATAGGACTAACAAATTTTTTTAACACTACATAAGTATCATTTCTAGATTCTGAGGAAAATGGCATGGATTTCATATTCAGATTTTATTCACATTTTGGTTCTTTCTCTAGATCATTATGAAAAGTAATAAATTAATAGCTACTTACATGTAGTAAGAATCTATTATGTAACAAACACTGTTCCAGATCCTTTTTTTAATCACCATGTTCATAGTAAAGAATATCATTTAAAAAAAAAAAACTTGTTTCACCTTCCCAGAGTACAATACCAACACAAGAATAGTAGCAGGGAAGAAGTCCCCTCCAAGATTTATGAGTTGCCATAAAAACTTCTGAAGACCTCTTCCAGATACAAGAGCCACAATCTCCTAGAAATTTAATTTTGCTTCATGAATCTCCTGCCCTCTATCTGCCACTTTATCAACCTAAGTATATCAAAATAAGCTCTCTTCATAATAGTCCTATCTGTAGCACTTAACTCTTGTCACGGGGACAGCATTAAATCTCAACTAATACTCAACTGGACCAGATGCACAGCCTGATGTACATAATTTCACACAATTCAAGACCTACCATTTCATCATTCCTATTCTTCCAATCATCCACTCTTACCCTGGATTTCAAGTTGCCCAGATTTGAAACCTCGAAGGCCACATTTCAGGGCATTTTTTTATCTTATGGGCCAAGTACATGCTGTATGGGGCAAGTACATGATCTTATGGGCCAAGTACATGCTGTAATGATATTCATGAATATCCTCTTCTATCTCACCTCCACCCCTCTTAACTTGTTGTAACAGAGTGAAAGAAAAAAAGATTGGCATTCCACTTTGGAAAACTGCCAAACCCATGTACAAATGAGATAAATGTGTAAAGAACAGAGAGAAAAGAATTAGGAATTACACAAAACATCCAGGAGTTAAAATAACTGAATAAATAATTTAGCTGAATGTCCAAACAATCAAGGTAGGCAAGTAGGGTATTTTATCATATTTTAATTTGGTATACCTGCTTTTACTGCAAGATACTCCCCAGAGTAAAATTAGGGGAATAACTGCCTATTTTAAACTAAAATGGCTAATGGTAATAAAAACAGAGACATTACAGATGTCTAAAGGAAGAATTAGAATTGTACACATTGCTTGATATCATGTTACCCTCTAACTCAAAAGAATACTCCTCAAACAAGTCAAGACAAAGTTTTTCAGAATTTAAGCCCTATTTCTATACCCTCTCTGTTCAAAGTGTGCAATTTACAACCACCCAACAGGAGTATAAAAAGTACTGTACTGAAAAACACTGCACTGTTAAGTAACTGCTCTCGGCCATGTTGCACAAAAGAATAACGGAACACATTCCATGTTGAGGGAACAATAGATCAAGTCAATAGACATAAGAATATCCAACTAGTTTTAAGAAAGACTGTGGTATGAATCCTCCCAAAACTAAACCAGTTACTTTTCTTATGAAAATAACCAGGTGATTGTTTTTTATTTTCAGCTATTACTTTAAATCAATTTGGCTTTTTTTTTTTTTTAGGGTTCATTTTTGAAAGAGAGAAAGAGAAAGAGGGAGCAGGGGAGGGGCAGAGTGAGGGGAGAGAGAGTTCCAAGCAGGCTCTATATCGACCGCAGAGAGCCTGATTCAGGGCTCAAACTCACAAACTGTGTAAGATCATGACCTGAGCCAAAGTTAGACGCTGAAATCAAGAGTCAGATGTGCCCAGTGCTCAGCTGAGCACAACTGAGCCACCCTAAATTAAATCCATTTGTATCTCTAATGTCACTACACTGTTTTATACGTATACATCTTTTTCTTAGCTCAAAAAACTGTGCCAAGTTTAATTATGTGGGGTTTGTTTTTTTTTAGGATAATGTATGGCACTGCTCACATCAAGGACTTCAAAATTTTGTCTAATATTACATTTTACTTCATCGAATTCCATTTCTTGGAAAAGTAACTTTAACTACTTTGTTCTATTTTCCCCTTATTCAGCATTTCTCACTCCTAATTATAGTTCCAACCCCTTCCCCCCAAAATATTGATCAATTATTTTACAATTAGATATAAAGCATATAGAAACAGTTGTCAGTTGGGGCACCTGGGTGGCTCAGCTCAGGTTGTAACCTCATGGCCATTGGATTGAACCCCACATCAGGCTCTACTCTGAACCTGGGGATTCTCTCTTCCCTGCTCTCAAAATAAATATTAAAAAAAAAAAACAACAGTGGGGTGCCTGGGTCACTCAGTCAGTTAAGTGTCCGACTTCAGCTCAGGTCATGAAGTCACGGTTCAGGAGTTTGAGCCTCACACTGGGGCTCTGTGCTGACAGCTCAGATCCTAGAGCTTGCTTCAGATTCTGTGTCTCCCTCTCTCTGTGTCCCTCCCCTGCTTGTGTGCTCACTCTCTGAGTAATAATAAATGAATAAACAAGCAAACAAGAAAAGAAGTTGTCAGGAACCACTTCATCAAGTCTGGTGCCAAAAAAACCTAGAAGTATTTTAACCGTTTATAACATAAAAGAAGCTGTGGCAGAAAACTGGTAAGAACTAAACTATTCTTCTCAAAGTATGTATTTAAATGCAATTTTTTTAAACAGGTAGTTTTTATTCACTTTAACTGGTCCAAGTGCTTGAAAAAGTGGGTTTCAAGCAATGTACCATCAACTCCAAACAGAGACATAAAACTAACCTTATGCTCTGCTTGAAGTTGGTCACATCTCTCTTTCTCATGGTTAAGTTCTCTTTCCATTCTTCCAACTTGTTCTCGAAGTTGAGTTGTATCTTTTTCTAGAACAGCAATTAACTTTAACAGTTCTTCTTTTTCTTTCATGGTTTTCTCAATTTTCAACTGTAAAACAAAAACTCAAGTTGATTTTTTATAATCCTAAAATGTTATTAGTTCAGTTTTCCATCTCAAAAAAAACAGTAAAGAAATTCACAAAAAATTTTACATATAATCTACTTCATGAACCATACATAAATGTAAATAAAAACTCATGAATCATAAATTTAAACCTTCTTTTGGTTGGGCAAAAAGAAAACATTAAAAGGCAGAAAAATCAATAAATTTTATTATGAAGTTGTCTGCTAATCAATTTTCAAATTAGTGCCAAAAATAAGGCATATTATAATTTTTAAGTGACTTAATTCCAGGTTTTTCTTGAGTATTTATCAAGAAGAAAATGTATACCACTTTATTGTTTGCTTTTCTTTAAATTCCAGTTAGTTAACATACAGTGTAGTCTTAGCTTCAGGAGTAGACCCCAGTGATTCATCTCTTACATGACACACGGTGCTCATCCCCAAAAAGTGCCCTCTTAATGCCCATCACCCACTTAACCTATCCCTCCAAAGCCACCAGCAACCCTCAGTTTGTTCTCTATTTAAGAGTCTCTTTATGGTTTACCACCCTGTTTTTATCCTATTTTTCCTTCTCTTCCTCTATGTTTATCTGTTGAGTTTCTCAAATTCATCTGTTGAGCTTCTCAAATTCTACAGTCAAATCATATGATATTTGCTTTGTAACTCTTCTTAAATGTAAAGGTAGGAGAGATCTTTGAATGTACTAAGAACTTCCTTGTGTGTTATATAAGACCCTCATCTATGGAGTTACTCTTAAAACTTTTGGTACTAAGAAATAACAGCTGCTATGTTTGGCTAAATTAAAACAAACTTAAAGTAACTGCAAATTTTAGGACAAAAATGCAGATTGTAACAATAAATTATATAATTGATTTTGGGGGCAACACGAACAGTAACTCAATTCAGGAAAACCTCCAATATTCTAAAATTACTAATTAAAGAACCTAAAATAGTAGTAGCAAATAATTTTTCTCTTACAACAAAAAGTCTTTGATTCTAATGCGAATAATGAAGACTCAGAGGGAAAATTTCATAGAGGCATCATACATTTAGCTAAAATAAAGTTTTCTCCTGGTACACTAAATGGGTTCTCCAGGGTCATGGAATCAAACTGATTAAACTTTAAAATGGGTCTTATGAAAGTTGGAAGAGCAACAAATTTTTAGAATGACCTTCTACCTCTTTCATCAGACCAAATGAAAATAACAGGAATCAAATGCCCTCAAAAAAGAAAAGTTCATTTATTCACTAAACTTCCTTTACACCTTATATTTTGAAAACCACTTTTTGGCTCTAAACTTTCTGACAGCTTAAAAGTGAAAATGTATCTTGACACAGCGTAAAAGAAACATTATGAAAGAACCAATTTTTCCAGTGATGTACTTAACTGGCACATACTTTTTGAAGAGTTTACTGAAACTTAAAACAAACTTTAAAAAGGAATTCAAATTAGATAAAAATGTATACAAGTCTAATTCCTGCCTCCAATTTTATATTTGAAATATTCCAAACACACAAAACAATGAAAATTTTGTACATGACACCATCACCTAAATTCGCTGATCAATAGTTCACCATGTTTAACTTCATCTCCCTTAATAACCTAAGTTTATGTTTTTTTGTTTTTTGCTAAAACCATTTGAAATTGCAGATATTTCACCCCTAAGTACTCAGAGCAAGCATCTTCTAAGGACAGTCCCCTTTTCAACAACTACCACTATCATAAGAAAATTTTAAATAACTTATAATATCCAATAGATAGCCCACAGTTATATATCTCCCACTATTCCCAAAATATCTTATTTTTTTTAGAAATCCAAAATTGAGTCAAGGTTCACATGTTAACAAGACATAACCTTTCAATATCAACAGTGCCACAAATAATATCTCATATTTGTACTATTTTTGTGCAGTTTTAGATAAAATCATTAAGAATTGATGAATGTGGAAATTTAAAAGATTTATCAAAAAAGTTGGTCAGAATATAAAAATGTTTTATCTCAGTATCTAAGAGACAGCAATTTCAACTTTATCAACTACCTCTTATGAGGAGTAAGAAGTGAAAGAAATGGTGTGACATCCCAATGAACTTAGAGAAGGAACATAAAGAGACACTGATGCCTGAATGTCTGTTTTTCTGTTGGATGCCCTGAAATCAGGGTGGTCTAACAAGTATTCAAAAAGCTGCAATATAAACATTAACTGCATTCTTTTTAAGAGCTGGGCTTGTTTCAGCATCTCTAACATTCAAATACCAGGCTAAAAACCTTGATCATCAGGCGGTTGTCACCACAAAATGTTTCAGTCACCCTATAAAAGTTACATTTCTTTATCTAAGATAAGAAAGGAATTTCTGGAAGAAAAAGGGAAGAAATGAAGCATTCACAATAAAAAAATGGCTCCTTCTAACCTTTTTAGTTTGACTACCTACTATGACCTCTTGTCATTTTTTTCTCTAGTCTCAGTTTTTGAAGGTAAATAAAATCAAAGGCATAAAATATATACATATAAAAAACATCCATCTGGGGCATTTGGGTGGCTCAGATGGTTAAGCATGTGACTCTTGGTTTCAGCTCAGATCATGACCTCACAATTGTGGGTTCAAGCCCCATGTCAATCTCTGTACTAAGAGTGCAGAACCTGCTTGGGATTCTCTTTGCCCCACTCCTGTGCAGTCTTTCTCCCTCTCTCTCTGTCTCTCAAAATAAATAAATAAAGTTTAAAAATGCATCTGACTATAAAGAAAAGGCAATGACCCGCCAGACTAAACATGAATGTAAATTAACCAAAATTACATACTGAACCAACTAAATAAGGTGTTTTTCACAGAAATTCAAATGTAACATTCTAGTTTCTTAGATTCCAAGATATTGAAAAATATCTTAAGAATGTTGTTCTATTTTCTCCTTCAATAATTACTAAAATTTAAGACATAAGACATTAGGCCATCTGCACAGTACATTTCTATTAGAGCCAATGCAACGACTCACAAATAGTCAATTAAAAGAATGTAAGAAGCTTTTCACTTTTTCTTTAAATTATAGTTAGTCCAGGCTATTTACTGGATAAAATGAACAAGGAAATCATTCTAAAAATGCTCAACCTAAACTAAGACAGGGATCTTCCCTGATTCACCCTTCGACAGTGAAATCAATAACCTAAGTGTGACAGGAAGATTTTTAAAGTATTTCAAAAGCAACACTATAAGTTTACTATTTTAGTTAAAAACCATTTAATTTTCATGTTATTCTTTTAGATTTTTTAAATGCCAACCAACATGAGCCCTGTTCTTAAATTATCTATAAATCACTAGCTCATTGTTAGTACTAACCTCAAGAAGACCAGCTTTTGTGGTCACCACCAACATGTCAGAATTTCCTTCATCTTCCATAGTAAGCAACTCTTCCACTGGAGAAGAAGCTCGAAACTGGAAAGGCGTACTTGCTCCACGAATTTCACCCTTATGGGTAACATAACAGAACTGATAAAATTCTCCATCATCATTTGGAAGGTAATATCCTAAAGAAAATTAACAAAAAAATTTATTAACTTTCCTATTATGAAAATTAGTGGGATTTTTCCCCCCATTTAATATACCTTGTCATCCCTGCTCATTCCTGACCCTGTTTAGATTACAGGTGGGAATGTATCAAAGAAAGAAATCTTCCCTCAAATTTGACATTCATTACGTGAAAAGAAAGTTATTAACAAAAGAAATGTGCTGTACGTGAATTGTAAAAAAGAAAGGAAGATGAAGTCCACTTTTGCAGTAGAATAAAAAATAAGCTTTAGATCACACAGCTTTATCCTGGAATTCAGCTCTACTACTAGCCATTAGTAACTCAACCTCCCTGAGCCCCAGTTTCTTATCTGTATAAGAGCTATGAAGCCATCTACCTCAGAATTAAAAAGCATCTATAACATACTTATACCATCTAGCCCATTATCTGATGAATATGTGCTTGATATTTGTTCCTTCTTCCTTCATCTCAACTGTTACCTACTCTTTTAAGATCTATTGGATTATCCCTGCTCAAAATTAAACTTTATCTCTTCTTCTCCAAAGCTCCCAGTGTTTTGTCCAGCAAAAAAAACAAAAAAACAAAAAAAAAAACTCCACAGTAGACTTTCAATTACCATTGGTAATATGCATGCTTTATATCCTCTATGAAGAACACAGAAATACTGAGAGCAAATATATAACATATATATAAATTCTAGCATCCCCCATGACAACTTATAAAAAGGAAGCCTTCAGTGATTGTGAAATGACTATACAAAGATCAATACATTCACCTTATCTTGAATACTCATATCTACCCTGAAATCTGTAATCACTATGTCTGTTATTCTTTCATAGCATGAAATTTTCAGCCTCATTATTGTATCCATTTCACTTGATTTCCTTCTTTAAACAATAGTTAACCTTCTTCATTAGCAACAGGAGGGAGTATCAGCGAAAATACAAGAAAAGCCTGGAACATCTTGTGGTGCTTGAAAGAAAGAAGTCCTGAAAAAAGAATTCAAAGTGGCGGGAACGTCAAAAAACACAGGACCCCACCTGACGGAGCTTCCAATGGCCAAAGAAAGCTAGAATAGTTTGCACAACAAAAAAGGAAAGATTTTATTCCACAGAAAATAAACATCTTTGAGTCTCTGAGGAAGGAGACGACAACTTCTCTTAACATAGTAATTCCAACTAGTAAATGTGCAAGGAATGAGCACAGAAAAACATCATTAGGGAAACACAACAATAGAAATTGTTGCAAGCCAGGGGCTCCTGGGTGGCTCAGTCGGTTGAGCACCAGACTCTTGGTTTCAGCTCAGGTCTTGGTCTCACAATTTGGGGGTTCAAGCCCCGCATCAGGCTCTCTGAGCTGACAGAGTAGAGTCTGACTAAAAATTCTCTCTACCCCTCCCCTGCCTGAACACACACGCTCTCTCAAAAATATAAACAAACATGAAAACAAAAATTGTTTAAAATTGTTGTAGACAAGATCTTACCTATTTGATACTAAAATTAGTGGGTGAAAGTTTGAGGAAAAACAAGGCTATTTCCTTAGTCTCAAACTAACTCCCCCATAGTATTAATTTATTACGAAAGGAAAAATACTAACTTTACAGTAGAGAAACCCAGCAGACATCAAGTGACCAAGATTAACATCACCAAGGGCGCCTGGGTGGCTCAGTCTGACTTTGGCTCAGGTCATTATCTC
Source organism: Crocuta crocuta (assembly GCF_008692635.1). NCBI lineage: Eukaryota > Metazoa > Chordata > Mammalia > Carnivora > Hyaenidae > Crocuta > Crocuta crocuta. The sequence goes on from NW_027532002.1 coordinate 8,567,038, forward strand.
ACAGCTTGTGAGTTAAAGCCCCATATCAAGCTGTGTGCTGACAGCTCAGAGCCTGGAGCCTGCTTCAGATGCTGTTGTCTCCCTCTCTCTCTGACCCTCACCTACTCACACTCTGTCTCTCTAAAATGAATAAACGTTTAAAAACAAAAATTTTTAATAAATTTAAAAGATTTATTTTTTTTGCCCCTTCCCCAACTTGTGCGAGTGCATGCACACGTGCTCTGTCTCAAAATAAATGTTAAAAAAAAAAAAAAGGCACGGAGCCTGTTTAAAGTTTTCTCTCCCTCTCTACCACCCATGCAGTGTCTCTCTCAAAATAAATAAGCTTAAAAAAAAAAATCTACAAACTAGAAATTCAAGGTCTGATAAATCACACAAAAGTATTCCACTAAGAAATGGTTCAAATATTGTTTGAGATACCAGATGCAGTTATTCAGAGCTGCAATTTAAACCTAGCTAGAAAAATCTCTCATCAGGTCAGTAACACTGAAAAGAAAAAGAAAAATCAAATTACGAGTATGAGTCCATTTAGGAAAAGAATTACACATTTATATATTTGTATTAGCTGTTTTGAGTTTTACATTTCAAGATTCTCATGACTCATTCACAAAATGAGCAAGGTGATTTTGGATTGTGCTTAAAATACCTTCTAGCTCTAATACTCTAGGATGATGTTTTTCATGACTATCCTGACTTTATATAACAAATGAGTTCCAGGCAAGCAGAAGCTTTTATTTCTGAATTTCAAAGTAATATTTAACATGATGAATTTTCAAAACCTTGGAAAACTTAACTGCATTTACGCTTAGCTCCCATGAAAATGCTCTTAACTGAATACTTTTCTCCTTTTCTTATTTACTGCTTTTTAACTTCATGGTAAACCACCAATAAAAGGTGACTGTAACAAATTCAGTAAGTTACCTTAAGAAAATTAATCACATTAAAAATGACTGGACACTGAGCATCCAACTCTTGATTTTGGCTCAGGTCACGATCTCAGTTTGTGAGATAGAGCCATACATTGGGCTCTGGAAAGAAACTCACTCTTCACTGAAAGATAAGCAAAAAACCTTTTTAAAAAAAAAAAAAGTTTACATTTGAGAGAGCACAAACAGGGGAGGGGCCGATAGAGGGGGACAGAGGATCGGAAGCAGGCTTTCCACTGACAGAAGCGAGTCCAATGTGGGGCTCAAACTCACAAGCTACAAGATCAAGACCTGAGCTGAAGTCGGACACTCAACTGACTGAGTCACCCAGGTGCCCCAATTAAATGTTTAGATAAAATATGTATCCTACACTCATATTTACATTCTTACGACTTTTGCTAAACAAAGACACTACTTAATTCAACTTTGGTATGTTGGACATGCCTAAGGAGATAGACCATTACAATGGAGAACAACATTTTTTAATAGCAATAAAACATTTAATTTCATCAAGTTCTGCAGTTTTCAATTCTTACCTTGAAATGCCAATACACAATTAACTGTTGACCCGTCTACATAATGTTCAGGCATAGGAGACCATAAAAATGTGTAATAATCACGAGCAGTACTCCATCCAACCTAAAGGAAAATAATAAGGACACAGAGATTATAAGTAGTTTAATATTAGAGTGATACAGCATATTGTCTTTTACTGCATCCTAAAATTAAAACATGGGTTGATATGTTTACAAATCATTGGGTATTTTAACAAACCTGTCAAATTTTTATTGAGCTATAACCTAATATAAAAATCTATATAAATTGAACAGTTGAGTTTCTATTATACATTAAAAACACAATTTGACACTCAATTTCTCAAGGAAAAATCTTAGTATACACATGATCAAATATAACAACTCACGTTTCTTTATAATTTAACTTTGCTAAACAAATTTTTAAAACTATTTTAAATCTCAAATTTCAGTGTGTTTAGATTTCCTTCTCCCCATTAAATGTGGTAACTAAAACTTCACTAATCTCTCATATCAAGTCTTACCTGCAGCCAATTGGCAAAGTTTGTAAAAAGGCCTGCACTACCCAAGACAGGGTATATCTATTTGTTTATAAACACAAATAGAAAACCTATGTCCCACCTATATCTAAAACGTCTTCAACTTACAAAATGTGTATGTTACATATCTCAGTCTATCATTTTCTATATAGACTGTACTGTGTCTATATACTGAATATTAGAGATGTTTAAAACAGGTATACACAGGGGCGCCTGGGTGGCTCAGTCGGTTAAGCGTCTGACTTTGGCTCAGGTCATGATCTCGCAGTTTTGTGAGTTTGAGCCCCACATCAGGCTCTGTGCTGACAGCTCAGAGCCTGTGGCCTGCTTTGGATTCTGTGTCTCCCTCTCTCTCTGACCCTCCCCTGCTCACACGCTCTCAGAAATAAAGCATTATAAAAAAAATTTTTTTAAAGAAAAAATAAAAAAGGTACACACATAATTCATATTATTGTGCTTCACAAATACTACAGTTGGGCTTTCTGTTGTTGTTGCTGTTGTTTCTACAAAGTGAAGGTTTGAGATAACCCTGAATCAAACAAGTCTATCAGCACCATCTTTCCAACAGCATTTGTCACTTCATAACTCTGTATCACATTCTTGGTAATCCTCACAGTATTTCAAACTTTTTCATTACTATTGTATTTGTTAAGGATGATCTATAAACAGTGATCTTCAATACTATGTTTATTTTGGAGTGTCATGAACCACACCCGTGTAAGATGATGAACTTAATGTGTTTATTTTGACTGCTCCACCAAATGGCCGTTATTCTCCCCCTCTCCTCAGACCTCCCTATTCCCTGAGACACAATACTGAAATTGGGCCATTTAAGAGTCTACAGTGGCCTCTAAGTGTTAAAATGAAAGGAAAAGTGGTACATCTCACTCTTAAAAATCAAAGAAATGATTAAGGTGAGCAAGAAAGGTATGTCAAAAGCCAAGAAAGGCCAAGAGCTAGGTGTCCTGCACCAAAGAGCCCAATTACAAATGCAAAGGAGGGGTGCCTGGGTGGCTGAGTCAGTTGAGCATCCAACACAGCACAGATATTAAGAGTTTGTGAGCTCGAGCCCTGCATCGGCTCAGTGCTATCAGCGCAGAGCGCACTTCCGATCCTCTGTCTGTCTCTCTCTCTGCCCCTCCCTCACTCGTGCTTGCTCTCTCTCAAAAATAAAACATTAAAAAAAAAAAAAAGGAATGCAAAAGAAAGTTCTTGAAGGACATAAAAGTACTACTCCAGTGAACACATGAATGATAAAGCAAAACAGCCTAATTGCTCATGTGGAGAAAGTTTTAGTGGCCTGGACAGAAGATCAAGCCAGCCACAATATTATCTCAAGCCAAAGCCTAATCCAGGGCAAGGCCCTATCCTATCTTCAATTCCATTAAGGCTAAGAGAAGTAAGGAAGGTGCAGAAAAGTCAAACTAGCAAAAGTTGGTTCACGAACTTTTAAGGAAAGATTTAAGGAAAGAAATGCCTCTATAATATAAAACACAAAGCAAAGCAGCAAATGTTAATGTAGAAGTTATAACAAGTTATCCAGAAGACAGAGCTAAGATATTTAAGGAAGGTGGCTACATTAAACAGATCTTCAATGTAGATGAAACAGCCTTATATTGAAAGAAGCAACTATCTAGGACTTCATACCTCAAAAGAAAAGTCAATGCTTGGCTTCAAAAGACAAGACCAACTCTCTTGTTAAAGGCCAATGCAGCTGGTAATTTTAAGTTGAAGCCAATGCTCATTTACCATCTCTAAATTCCTAGAATTATGCTAGATCTACTCTGCTTATGCTCTATAAGTGGAGCAAAGCCTGTACAATAGCACATCTGTCCATAACATGGTTTACTAAATATTTTAAGCCCACTATTGAGACCTACCGCTCAGAAAAAAAGATTCCTTTCAAAATCCCACTGCTCATTCACAAAGCAGCTGTTCACTCAAGAAATCTGATGAAGATATACAACAAGGTTAATGTTGTTTTCATGCCTGCTAACACAACATCCATTCTGTAGCCCATGGATCAAGAGGAATTTCAACTTACAAGTGTTATTACTCAAGAAATACATTTTGTAAGGCTATAGCTGCCATAGTGATTCCTCTGATGGATCTAGGCAAAGTAAATCAAAAACCTAAAAAGGATCCACCATTCTAAAACATCCATGATTCATGGGAATAGTTCTAAACATCAACAGGAGTTGGAAGAAGCGGACTCCAGCCCTCATGGGTGACTTGGAGGGTTCAAGACTTCAGTGGAGACAGTAACTACAGATGTGGCAGAAACAGGAAAAGAACAAGATGTAAAGCCTGAAGATGTGACTGAATTGCTGCAATCTCATGATAAAACTTGAGTGGATGAGGTCTTGCTTCTTACGGATGAGCAAAGAATGTGGTTTCCTGAGATGGAATACACTCCTGGGGAAGGCTGTTGAAATGACAACAAAGGGTTTAGAATATTACAGGAGGGGCGCCTGGGTGGCTCAGTTGGTTAAGGACCTGACTTGGTTAAGGACCTGACTTCGCCTCAGGTCGTGATCGCACACCAGGCGTTGGGCTCTGTGCTGACAGCTCAGAGCCTGGAAGCTGCTGCAGATTCTGTGTCTCCCTCTCTCTCTGCCCCACCCCCACTCACAGTCTGTCTCTCTCTCAAAAATAAACATTTAAAAAAATTTTTAGAATATTACAGGAACTTAGTTTATAAAACAGCAGTAGGGTTTGGGAGGATGGACTCAAGTTCTGAAAAAAAGTCCTACTGTAAGTAAAATGCCCCCAAACAGCATTCACTGCATGCTACAGAAAAACTATGTGCGAAAGGAAGAGTCAATGGATGTGACAAACTTCACTGCTTTTTTTAAGCAAACTCTACCCCTACTATGGAGCTCAAACTCACAACCCCAAGATCAAGAGTTACATGCTCCACCAACTGAGCCATCCCGGTGCCCCTTTTGTCTTATTTTACGAAATTAGCCACAGCCACCCCAACCTTCCGCAACCGTCACCCTGACCAGTCAGCAGCCATCAATCATCAAAGGATAACCAGCAAAGATTATAAATCGCTGAAAGCTCAGATGGTTAGCATTTTTTTTAGCAATAAAGTATTTTTTAGTTAAGATACACATCATTTTTTTAGACATAATGCTACTGCACACTTAACAGACTAGTGACCTGAACCCAACCCATAATATCTCCAAGGTATGCCTATAGTAGATATCCATTTGCATTAACTGAGGGTGGATGGGGGAGAGGGGAAAATGGGTGATGGGCATGGAGGGAACTTGTGATGAGCATGGAGGGCACCTGTGATGAGCACTGGTGTTATATGGAAACCAACTTGACAATAAATGATAATAAAAAAAATTAAATTAAAAAAGAAATTATACTTCAGCCACAAGGTTAGATTATACATATATTCTATAATTCTGATAGACGTAAGATTATAGATTACAGAACCCTGAAACTGTAAGAACATTAGCAATCTTTAGTCTCTAAAGAAATGTTTTCAAACCGTAGGTCACAATCCAGTAGGAAGTGGTAATATCAATTTAGTGGTTCACAGCCCTATTTATTTTTTAATTATACAGAATTAGAAGTATAAATTATGCTTCTTGAAAATTTGTTTCCAGCGTACCTGTATAAAACTTTCTGCTAGGTCAAATCACATTTCTTTCTTTCTGTATGTCACAGTCAAAAACATTTGAAAGACACAATTCATCTCTTTATAGATGAGAAGCTTGAGGAACCCATGATGTGATCTACCTCACTTAAGGCTGTTATTTTTTTTCTCTCAGAACTATTAAAAGAATGAGATTAGAAGATGAACATAAAAGCAACACCCGACAGAGTGCCTGACCCAAGGTAAGCACTCCATAAATGGTAGTTTTTGCAAGCACAGTATATTATAGTGACTAAGAGCATAGGAAGTTAAGGTCAGACTGCCAGAAAAGGGCATTTACTAGCTGAGTTCAGACAAGTTATTCTGTTCCCTCCTCTTTAAAATTGAGATAATGGTTAACAATCTCAAAGGGCTGTGTATTAAATAAGATAATCCCTATGAAGGAATCAGCACAGAGTTGAGCACACTGGTATTCATTAAATGTTACCATTCATTAATACCCAAAGACACAGAACCTATTAGGGACCTATCTTGATTTTATGATGTCCTCTTCCCTCGCTTTAGATCCCCCAATGCTTCACCATCTCCTGAAAAAGAGCCTATCTGAGGTTTTTCCCCCAACAGATACACCTGGTATAAAGCTTGTATCCTTCTAGAGCAACATCTTTCTTGGGGGTGGGGTGGGGGAATCTCCCTAAGTGAACAGGCTCTACACCTGGACCAGGTAGTCAAGAGAAGGAAAAACTAAGTGTCCCATGTAACTTCTGAATGGGTGACACACAAAACTGCAAACATCACAATTACAGGTATCTGATTCAAGTGGCACTGGGAATAGCAGTTACCAGAGACCTACGGAATGTTTGTTTTGTAGTAAATATTATCATCTTACAAATTAAGAAACCAGTAAAAGGCCAGGAAATGGCAGTCAGGATTTCAACGTAAACCACCAGAACACTACTCACTCCTTTCTTGGCAAGATATAGAATACTTTCACACCTTAACGACATTCCACCACTTTCCTTTCAACGAGTCTATAACTCCATAATTCTCTAAAGTACAGTTGACAAAAGACACAAATAGTAAAGAAGGAAAGCTCTGTTTGTAGCTAAGAAAAACAAAATGGGAGAAATAAGACACTATCATATGAGAAAAATATGTGTAAGAAAAGAGATGCTGAATGGTTTGGTCCCGGTGTTTTCTCTACGTGAATCACAATAGCTCAGGCTATTCCTTATTGGTTGCCTACAATGGTAACTTAGTATATCTAACATATTTTGCTTTCCTTTATTCCCTTTATGTCTGGGCAACTCTTCTCAAGAAAGTGGTTGACAGCGCTAGGAGATGTCACAGGTATCCCCTGCTGACTGAGGAGAAGACGGGGCAAGATGCAACCCAATCAGAGTATAAAATATAAAACTATGCTTTAAACTCCTTTTGAGGAAGAAACACTGACAATAGATCTTAGGTCCTTCTGGAAGGGGCATATCAGGCACACATAAAAAAATTAATGTAGAAGTTTCTCAATCAGGAAAGACACAAAGTACAGGCTCCTTTAGCTTAGGTATGACTTGTACCTAAACTCGCACATGAAAATATAGTAGAGCGGGTCCTAATGGAAGAAACACAGTGGTCCTCTGAAAATTATGTGTGAGTACATGATAACAACAGTAAGTATCTAATTAAAAGAGTCATTAACAATGAAGTATCTAAGTCACAGCTTGTTATTATTTTGCTGGTCACCTCGTTATTTTCCTAGTCACCTGGTTAAATAAAACACAATTGGAATTCAGATTTCAGAATTCAGACTGCAGACTTAAATACCTTAAAATGCAAGGGAATTTGCCTTTTAGTCTACTAGCAGCAAATGGAAGGAAAATACATTTAAAATCGATAACAGCAATTTTAAAACAATGAAAAATGGCAAGGAGAATAATAACTTAGAATAAAGTTCCCCTGGCTATCAAAACACTTCGCTTCTAGGAGCTGCACTTGAATCCAGTTAAGAGGTATTCTATACTAAGGAAGGAGCCAAAGCAACCGTTATTTCACATAGTTTAGTGTGGGGAATTACAAAAGTGCTGGGGATAATTCTTCTACTAATGCAATAGCAGAACAAAAGCATAAAAAAGAAATGAAACAAGGATAACATGGAAGGAAAAAAACAAGGGTTTTCTCTTTATTCTTTTTTTAAATTGATTTATTTATTTTGAGAGAGACAGAGACAACACAAGTTGGAGCAGGGCACAGAAAAAGGGAGACAGAACCTGCAGGCTCTGCACTATCAGTGCAGGGCTCAGCTCAAGAAACCATGAGATCCTGACCTAAGCTGAAACCAAGAGTCAGGTGCTTAACCAAGTGACTTAGCCACCCAGACGCCCCATGCTTTTCCTTTAAAAAGAAGTTAACATTTCAGAAAAATACATTGGATGAGAAGCACTGATAATAAAAGAAATTCTGAGATGGAATGTAAAGATCAGAAGGACCTCAAGATTACCTAGTAAAACTAAGATATTAATAAATTCTGGCGAAATCTTGATAGAAGAAAAGATAAACATTAGGGAGAGCACACAAAGAGCACGTATAAAGAAACAAACAGATTTGGGGGAAATGATTTTGGGGGAGAGGTAAAGGAAGACACACCTAAGACTTGGGAGTAAGAAAGGCACTGAAAATAAATTTGTGGATGATATATGGAAAAACATAAAACCTACAAAATAGTATAAAACGAGCCTATGGATGTTTAAATGCTAGAAAAATATACACCAAACCTAACAACAGATATTTCTGGGGAAGATGGGGGTACAATGGGTAAGGGCATGCATTTTCTTTCTTTTGTATACACTGTAGTTTCCCAAAATCATTTATAAGAATAAAACTCCTCCCTTTTTAAAAGAAAAAAACTGCAAAAATGCCTAAATATATGTGAAGATAAAGTAATGCTGACTGTAAAATAAAAATATCAACCAATATACGTCCCTCCATAAGGCAAAATGTTACAGAGCTACTTATATGAAGAAAGTGACGGGCACCTGGGTGGCTCAGTTGGTTAAGGTTCAGACTTGAGCTCAGGTCATGAGGTTGTGGTTTTGGGCTGACTGCTCGAAACCTGGAGCCTGCTTCAGGTTTCTCCCTCTCTCTCTCTCTGCCCCTCTCCTGCCAACACTGTCTCTCTCAAAAATAAATAAAAACATTTAAAATAAAATTTTTAAAGAAAAAGAAAGGGATTAGCAGGGTGTCTGGCTGGCTTGGCTGGTGGAATGTGCAACTCTGTATATTAGGATTGAGGGTGTGAGCCCCATGTTTTATAGAGAGATTAAAATCTTAAAAAATCTTTTAAAAAATATTTTTAAAAAGTAATTATAATCATAAGTGAAAAATTCAGGACATGCAATACTATTCAAACAACTTTCAAAATATATGCAATAGAAAAAGTGAAAGTCTCCTTCCTTTAATTAAAAAAAGACTGGAAGGAAATACTTAAACATTAATAGTGCTAGCGACTGTTATTAGGTAGGAATATAGCTGGGCAACGAGACTGCTGATCATCTTAATTTTTTTTATACTTTATTCCAAGTTTTTTAACATTATGATTATTTTACAATTATTTTGTTTTTAGGAGAATACTTTTTAAAAACAAAATGAGACAAGATTCAAGGGAGACCAAGGCAGGAAAACAGAAAAAGCAAACAGAAGTACAGAAAGGAAAGGAGAAACAAGGAAAAACAAACAAAAGCTTGAAACAAGATACTCAAGCATAAAATCATTGCTCAGGTTCATTTTCCACACGGAAAAGTAAAGTTTTGTTTTGGGTTTTTGTTTTTTGTTTTTTTTAATCTGGTGAAAACAGTATCTTACTGGGAGGCTTTGTCTGCCTAAGTGACTTTGGAAACATGACAATCACTGCATTCCCACTTTCCTCACCTAGAAAAGTATCTGAAACAGGAGATCTGTAAGTCTCCTTTTGAAGTTTAAAAAAAAAAAAACTCCTGGACCTTTAGTTTATTATAAATTATTTTAATTATAAGGTAATTTAATTTGACTAAGCATAAATCGAAATGTAAATTCTTTGTGCTTATATATTTGTACAACTAAAGCCAAATCAAATTCATAAACACAAACAACTAGGAGTGCCTGGGTGGCTCAGTTGGTTGAGCTTCGACTCTTGATTCTGGCTCAGATCAGGATCCCAGGGTCATGGGACCAAGCCCCATGCTGGGCTCCCCGCTGAGCATGGAGTCTGCTTAAGTCTTCTCTCTCTGTCTCTGTCTCTGTCTCTCTCTCCCCCCACCTCCCACTCACATGCTCCAAAATAAATTTAAAGATTTTTTAAAATAAACACAACCATAAACCCAAACATAATGTGATCTATAATATTTCACTTCAATTAATGTTGGATTTACAGTAAAAATACAGTATGAGGTATACTTCTAAATCTTTTCCTATATTTTTACCTCAACTCTCTCCCTCATAAAATCCATGTTGAACTTATTAGGAACTCTGTTGCTAATTTTACCTAACCAGATCTCTCAATCAAACTGCCAGAGAACAATTCTTTTTTTTTTTTTTTTTAAGTTTATTATTTTGAGAGAGCACAGGAGGGGTAGAGGGAGAATCCCAAGCAGGCTCCACACTGTCAGCACAGAGTCCAAAACAGGGGCAAACTCATGGAATCGTGAGATCATGACCTGAGCTGAAACCAAGAGTCAGCCGCTTAACCAACTGAGCGTCCCCAGACACTCCAGGTGTCCCCAGAGAACAATTCTTGAATGCCAATTTACATGAGGTTCAAGATCAGCTCCAAAGTTTTTTTGTGTTTTTTTTTTTAATGTTTTATTTATTTCTAGGAGAGAGAGAGAGAGAGACCACGTGAGCAGGGGAGGGTCAGAGAGAGAGGGAGTCACAGACTGAAACAGGCTCCAGGCTCTGAGCTGGCAGTCAGCACAGAACCCGACGCGGGGCTCGAACCCACGAACCGCGAGATCCTGACCTAAGCAAAAGTCGGACGCTTAACCGACTAAGCCACCCCGGCGCCCCGATCAGCTCCAAAGTTTAATGAGTAACTCTAAGTTACTTCTCTCTGGACCTCCATTCCATTATCTGTAAAATGGGGACTACAATGTTCTAATGAAAAACTTTGCAAAATATAAATAAACCTATGTTACGTGTCTAGTTTAGTTATAATCAAAAGCAGTCAATACAAAGGAGAGGGAAACTACAAGGAAAAAATTAAAATCTCCAACCCAGTCTATATCCCTTGTCTAATTTCATTCATTTCCCTACCCAACTTTATACTCAGTTAATCATATCAATAGAGCACCTAAATCCACCTACTATCCTTTGTCTTCTTGACTTCCCATTCTCTCCCCGACTTTCACCTCTCCAAATCACAATCTGAATGATATCCACTTTTGGAATTCTTCACTCATAATTCTGGGTGCTAAACCTTTCTGGATAAGGTCCTAAAACTGATACTCAGCAATGTCCAATGCCCTATGACATTCTTCCACAGTAGCAAATCTGTGGAAGACCAAATCTTCTGCATACTCAAGTCCCCCTGGACTCTTACTTAACACATAACCTTGTTCCTCCTTACTGAATATACTGAAGCCATGAATTCCAGTCCAGATTCTTTCAACTAACTGCTGACAAACCTCCATGGATTCTACATAAGGATTACCACCTACAACTGACTCCCATTTTCTTCTATCCTATGCCTTCGTTATCCCACCTAGGAAATTAGGATAGTCTAAACATTTTCTCTGCTTCTATTCTTCTCTAATTCCAATTTACCTTACTCAACCTTCCAAGATAAAAATTCACCTCTAAACCTTATTACCCTGCTTTACTTTATCCCTCAACCAAATATTAAATTCATAATGTGATCCAAAACAACCATTCATCTTTTTTCTTAATGTTTATTTATTTTGATAGAGAGCGAGCACGTGTGAGCAGAGTGAGGGGTAGAAGGAAAAATGAAAAAGAATCCCAAGTAGGCCCCAAGCTGTCAGTGCAGAGACTGAAGCAGGGTTCAATCTCACAAACTGTGAGATCATGACCTGAGCTAAAATCAAGAGTTGGACAGTGAAGCAACCACCCAGATGTCCCGTTTATCTTCTAAAACTATTATGTGTCCCAGGCAAATCAAATTCTGTAACACTTTCTCAAAACATACCACACACACCTTCCCTTCATTCCTTCCCCCTTAGGGCTACCATCTGGGCACTTTCTCCCTGCTTGCCTGTCAATATCTTATCTATCAAAATCATCCTAGATGGCAATTTGCAGCATGCATAAAGTGTTTAAAAACATGCAACGCAATAAACATGGCTCCACTTTATTAAACATGATTTCTGGAGTCTTCCCATATATTCTGAAATTTTTACTACATGTCTAAAACTACTACTGAGTTTTAAAGTATTATCTAGAGAATTCTATAATCCAAGGGCATTCTACACAATTGTAATCATTTATATGAGTATTTATTTCTTAAAGAAAAGTTACAGTCCTTGGAGTACACAAGAGATAATAGTCTAGCATTACCAAACCAAAAAGCAGGCAATGACCCCCCCAAAAAAAAAAAAAGTTGTTACCAATCAAGTTATATAAAGAAGTCACACTGGTCAAGTTATTTAATCTTGGCATTATTCCACAGATGATAAAGAACTTAAGAGTTTAAAACCAAAGGAAGATATATTCAGATTTTTATTTTATATTATAGTTTATACAGAGTAGTTTGATGAATAGATGGGGGGGTGGCAAGTATGAAGTATGAAAGCAGAGGAAACAAGTAACCTATTGCAATAGTCCTGGAAAGAGAGAAGGAGGGCGTTAAGTCTACAGCAGTGAAATTACAAATATAGAAATAAATAAGCAGTAAAACGGACAGAATTCGTGTTTGACTATATTTGAAGGGAAAGTCATAAGCTTTTGGCTTAGGCAATAGGCCATTAACTAAAAATTTTAAAATTCAAAAAACAGAATACGCAGTCCAAAGGAAAAAGGGAAAGATTCATCTTCTTGAAATACAATTTATCATACATCAGCCTGCATACCTATATATACAAAGACATATCACTACCCTTAATAAAACCTACAAACAGTTGACACTAACACTGAAGGTCCTCCATACACAGACTAAAGATTAATTCCAAACCCATCTCTCTCCACTTTCCTAAATGAAACTTATGTTCCAAACTAACCTGTACTCATGAACATTCTCACCTCTGTGCCTTTGCTTATACCACTTTCCTACCAGAAATGCCCCTCCCTTCCCTTTAATCGTATTCCCCTACTTTATTCTTCTCTGACCCATTCTTGCACAAAACACCAATTCTCACTCAGTTTCTTTAACTTGATACTCTTAGCTCACATAAAATCAAAACAGGTACTGATTTCAGGAAATGCTTATAATGAGTGTGTCCCCATTTTGGAATTTGACTTAAAAAAACAACAAAACAAAATAGTAAATGACTCCTCTATCAGACAAAATCAAGGAAGGAGGGATTCAAAAAGGAACTGAAGGAGCAACTGGTTGGCTTAGTCAGTTGAGCATCTGACTCTTGATTTCAGCTTAGGTCATGATCCCAGGGTCACTGATCAAGCCCTGCGAGCTCCACACTGAATGGGAAGCTTGCTTAAGATCCTCTCTCCCTCTGGCAAACTAATCCTTGACAAAGCAAGAAAGAATATCCAATGGAATAAAGGCAGTCTCTGCAACAAGTGGTGCTGGGAAAACTGGAGACAGCAACATGCAGAACAATGAACCTGGACCACTTTCTTACACCACACACAAAAATAAACTCAAAATGGATGAAACACCTAAACATAAGACGACAGGAAGCCATCAAAATCCTCGACAAGAAAGCAGGCAAAAGCCTCTCTGACCGGCAGCAACCTCTTACTCAACACGTCTCCAGAGGCAAGGGAAACAAAAGCAAAAATGAACTATTGGGACCTTATCAAAATAAAAAGCTGCTGCACAGCGAAGGAATTAATCAGCAAAACTAAAAGGCAACCGATGGAATGGGAGGAGATATTTGCAAATGACAACTCAGATAAAGGGCTAGTATCCAAAATCTATAAAGAACTTCTCAAACTGAACACCCGAAAAACAAATAATCCAGTGAAGAACTGGGCAAAAGACACGAATAGACACTTCTCCAAAGAAGACATCCAGATGGCCAACACATGAAAAAATGTTCAACATCACTCATCATCAGGGAAACACAAATCAAAACCACCATGAGACACCACCTCACACCTATCGGAATGGCTAACATGAACAACTTAGGCAACAATAGATATTGGCATGGATGCAGAGAAAGAGGATCTCTCTTGCACTGCTGGTAGGAATGCAAACTGGTGCAGCCACTCTGGAAGACAGTATGGAGGTTCCTCAAAAAATTAAAAATAGAACTACCCTACAACCCAGCAACTGGACTACTAGGTATTTACCCAAGAAATACAGGTGTGCTGTTTCAAAGGGGCACATGCACCCCAATGTTTATAGCCGCACTATCTACAAGAGCCAAAGTATGGACAGAGCCTAAATGACTACTGATGAATGGATGGATAAAGAAGATGTGGTGTATATATATTGACAATGGAATATTACTCAGCAATGAAAAAGAATGAAATCTTGCCATTTGCAACTACATGGATAGAACTAGAGGATATTATGCTAAGCGAATTAGAGAAAGACAAGTTATCACATGACTTCACTCATATGAGGACTTTAAGATACAAAACAGATGAATATAAGGGAAGGGAAGCAAAAATAATTTAAAAACAGAGAGGGGGACACTCTTAAATATGAAGAACAAACAGAGGGTTGCTGGAGGGGTTGTGGGGAGCGGGGGATGGGCTAAATGGATAAGGGTCATTAATAAATCTACTCCTAAAAACATTGTTGCACTATAGGCTAACTTGGATGTAAATTTTATTTTTTTTTTTTAATGTTTTATTTATTTCTAGGAGAGAGAGAGAGAGACAGCATGAGCAGGGGAGGGTCAGAGAGAGAGGGAGACTCAGACTCTGAAACAGGCTCCAGGCTCTGAGCTGGCAGCCAGCACAGAGCCCGACGCGGGGCTCGAACCCACGATCCGCAAGATCATGACCTAAGCGAAAGTCGGACGTTCAACCAACTAAGCCACCCAGGCGCCCCTTGGATGTAAATTTTAAAACTATTTTTAAAATAATAAAAAAAAGATTCCCTCACCCTCTCCCTCTCTCCACTACTCACACACTCTCTTAACTAATAAAAGGAACTGAAATGGCATTATATGCCAAACTTTATTTTGTTCAATATTTTTTTTTATTTTTGAGAGACAGAGTATGAGTGGGGGAGGGGCAGACAGAAAGAAAGGGAGACACAGAATCCCTAGCAGACTCCTGGCTACAAGCTATCAGGACAGAGCCCAGACAGGACTCAAAGTCACAGACTATGAGATCATGACCTGAGCTGAGGTCGGTCACTTAACAAACTGAGCCACCAAGGTGCCCTTTGTTCAATAGTTTTTCTACCCTCCTCACTCTATATGGCCAGCTTTTACTTCTAGATACCCTCAATGTCCCTAATTCTAGCAGTTACTCTTCTTTCTACTTTGCTGCTTAACTTACACACACCAATCAAAATTTCAGGACCATTAAAATCAGATCTAAAACAAATTTATTCTGAGGGAGAATCTAGGTGAATCCAGTAGAAAAGTTTAATTGTTAACATTGACATTCTGAATATTCAAATGACTTTTTCAAATTTTATTTAAGTAATCTCTACATCCAAAGTGGGGCTCAACCTCACTCCAAGATCAAGAGTCACATGCTCTTCCAACCAAGCCAGCTAGGCACCACAAAGAGACTCTCTTATGTTTTAGTTCTCTACTACATTCTAAAGAGTTGAAATTGCCAGAAAATCTGCAGCAAAGTAAAACATCACCATAATGATCACCTCAATGTAATTCACAAATATTATTAAAAAAATGGAAAAACTTAAGAAAAGGGATACCTGCCGTCAGAGAGTTCGCTATTTAGTCATGTAAAACAGGAAAGTCTTATAAAAACATAAGACAATATGAGTGATATTTAAGTAGAAGTGTAAAATAATAACATGGCTATAGAGTTGTATAAAATTAATTACAATGACTGGAAGAGATAGTAAATGATATAGCAACACAAAAGATTTTTTTTCAGGTAAGAAATGGAGAAAATAGAAGGAGAAAAAAAGGATCCTGAAAAAGTTTTCACAAGACCTTGAGTGACACTAAACCTTCTGATCAAAGAGAGGAGGTGAGTCTGGTGAAGTGAAGTTCCCAATATTTGTTGTATACTACTCTATACTGTTAAATATTTCATGTTTACAAAATGTTTAAATTTACAATTGTAAAATAAAAAAAAAGGCCCTCAACGCAGAGGCAAGACAAAGGTTATATAAGCTACTTATCAACCTGCTTAAAAAGAAAATAGAGAGTACCTACATAGAAGAAATACACAGTAAGTTCTTACCTTGAATATACCGACCCAATCTTTTGGATGTGGATGGATATATGGAGTTAAGGTGTAATGACATTCCAGGTGTGCATTAGGAAGATAACTCTTGGCCACATTTTGAAAGATGACATGGGCAAAGTTGGAAGTCTGCAAGGGGACTTCTTGAAAGGATGTCATTGTGAATCTGAAACAAGTAAATCACGTAAGTTTAAAAAAAACACGTTACACCTTCAGAAAACATTTAACATTGAATGCAAATTACATTAGAATGCCATAATTATTGAGAACATACACAGTTGGAACTCCTCCTTAAAAATATGATTTTTTTTAAATGTGCTTAAATATAAAAACACAACAGGGAAATAACAATTTATAAAATGACTCAGAAAGTTACACAGGGATTTAAAAAAATGTTAAAACCAGTATCAAAAACTCTCAACTCCTTAGAAAGTCTAGCCCACTGCTTCTTTTGCAAACAGAAGCAGTGTTTCTATGCTGAATCCCTGAACTTAATTTTTTTCCTCAATCTGACCCATCCTTCTCCTCTAGGTTCTAGGCTCCTATTAATTAATGTAAACCTCTCTGTGCCTGACCCATGCTCATGATCCCTTAGACCAGCATTCTCAACCTGAGCTACATATTAAAATCATGAGGGGGGTCTTTAAAAAGGGAGGGTGGATGTCATCTGGCTGGCTCAGTTGGTAGTAGAGCACACGACTCATGAGCTCAAGGTTGTGAGTTAGAGACCCACATTGGTTACAGAGGTTACTTAAAAATAAAATCTTTAGGCAGGTCTGGTGGCTCAGTCAGTTAAGCATCTGACTTCAGTTCACGAACTCATGGTTCATGAGCCAGAGCCCCACGAGGCTCAGTCTGCTTTGGATACTCTGTCCCCCTCTCTCTCTGCCTCTACCCCACACAGGCTTGCACACGCAAGCGCTCCCTCTCTCTCTCAAAAAAACATTAAAAAAAAAAACTTTAAAAAATAAAAAACTGAAAGATAACAATGACTTTCTGGAAGCAGGACCTGGGGAGTATGGGTGTGTTTATGCATTTTTTCTTTAAAAAATAAAGATTAGATTTTTTAAGATTTTATTTTTAAATAACCTCTACAACCAACAAGAGGCTAGAACTCACAACCCCAGAGATCAAGAGTCTCATGATGTACCAATTAACCCAACCAGGCACCCCTCCCCAAGTAATCTTAATCCAGTGCGCAGCCAAGATAGAGAACTACTACTTAGGTTCTCACCCAACCCAACAACTTAAGTATTCATTACCACCTCTCATTTCCACAAATGCCCAGACCTAGCCTATCTTCAGGACTTCTGGTACACACTTGTTTAGATCTTTCAAACCACATAAAATCTCAGCTGGTCTACTGAACACAACTCAGCCTATTTGTTCCTTTCAAAATATACTGATTTTACCCTTTCATTCTGGCTTCAATGATCCTACCCTGACTTCCACTGTTAATGTGCTCTTTCCATATATTTATTGATTTAAAATAAATTATTTTTTATGGGCACCCAGGTGGCTCGGTCATTAATCATCAGACTTCAGCTCAGATCATGATCTGATGGTTCATGACTCTGAGTTCCACACTGGGTGAGCTCGAGCTCCGCTTTGAGTAAAACACTAGCCCCACTTTGGGTGAGCCCCACTTCAGATGAGCCCCACTTCTCTCAGTCCCTCCCTCTCTCTCTCTCCTCTCTCTGCTCCTCTCGAAGGATTCTCTCTCTGCCCCTCGCTCACTTGAGACCTCTCTCTAAAAAATATTTTTTCTAATGTATGGTGCCAATGAAATACATTGCTGTTGAAAATCTCTTATTGATTCAGTGAATGTTCACTGGCTTAGTGAACACCAAGCACAGGAGATATGGTGAAAATGAACTGTAAAAATCTGTAGGACATAAATATTTTCCGCATTTTAATAGTCCACTACTTTTTGAGAAAAGGGATACAACTGAGAATTTACTCAAAAAAGCCATCTATACGTGTGTCACAGACTCAGTACAATTGCTGATTACTAACTCTACAGTACACATAAACTATGACAACGTCCCTGTGGTACTGCTTCTGAGTCATCACAACAGAAATCCCTGTAACAGGAAAAAAGAGGCAAGATTTTTACTAACCAAATTAATCTAATTTGCTTCACAAATCCAAAGTCTTTTTATAAGGCAAACAGCAGTTAGTCTATCCTCATATTTTAACTATTAAGAAAGCCTTTATTGCTAAGAAGATCTAAGACAACATGCTTTCACATATTTCTTTTGCTGTCCTGTTTGAAATACTAGCAAATTTTTGAAGTTCCAAAATAATCAAGACTTCCGAAAATACCCACTTTTCTCCTTATGTCTGCTGGGCTTCTATACAAGTACTGCTTTACTGAAACAATATACTGGACATCTCACAAAGAGAATGTCAGTGGTGAGCCTAGAAGCCACTGCTAGAATACCAGACCAGATGACTATTAGCCCTAAGCTCTGCCAGGACTCCAAGGTAAGGACAGTGCATTCGGTGACAATCCTCCTAGATCTCTGCACTAACAAAAAGGCTTTGTGACCAGCAGTCCTATTTCACAGTAGGACTTAACTAGTATTCCCCAGCTGGTATGCCAAAGCCTTCAGTAAAATGAAAAAAGGTAACACTATTGACAAATATTGGGAACTATGCATAAAATGAAGTGTTATTTACCTTGCTTCTTTAAATTGTCTGAGCTAATTTGGGTTCAGAGGGATGTCATGGTGCTAATAAAGTCACTAATGATAATCTCTCTTCAGGTCAATGGCTTCATAAAGAAGGAAAAAATAACCCATCAATTCCAGTTTTGAAATATTGTTCAGTACTGGTTATATCAGTAAGAGAAACTATCGTTGAATCAATGAAACCAACCTCTAGCAAATACAACTACCAAAACTGAGACAAGAAATCAGTAATACTTTTCTACAAAGAAAATGATTATTTCAGTTTCCCTGAGGAAAATATTTATTAAGGAGAAAATAAGGCTACATTAGAATGAGATGCCCATGTTTTTAATTAAAAGCAGTTTAAGAATGAAACATTTTCTTAAAATTTAATATTTCCCAAACAAAGCTGTAATTATGTTATAAAACAAGGCAGTGAAGTTTAAACTTTTGTTTAACCTCAATTACAACAGCGTTTTAAAAATCCATAATCAATCTTACACTTTTACTTCACTAATCAGATGAAAAATACCAGGAAGGTATAGATCTACGTATTTATATATGTCTGTTTATAAATAGATCAAAAAGGACTCAAAAGTACACACAGCACGGTTAACAGTCTTTACTCATGAGGAATGTGTGAAGACAAACTTTTAACTGATTTTTTACCAGTATATATAAATGCATTGTTTTCACTGTTTTAAATAAACATATTAACATAAAATTCCATTTGTAAATCTTCTCCCCAAAATTCAAGTTTTTAACAGAAAACCCTAATATCAGACTTTAAATATATTCATGATTATAAATCTTAATTTGTGATCCTAATAACCTTCTTAATCTCTCTCCAATACTCCTTCCTACCTTTTTAAAACTTTCAGTGCAATTATAACTACAGAAATGTTTTACAAGTCATTCTAATCTTATTACTAGCTTTTTAAATTTTAAAAATTAAATTCCAATAGATATCCTAGTCATAAAAAGTTAACAAGGGTAAATGTAACTTGAATGTAATTACCACATGAATTAATCCATTTCAAAATGGTGAAATAAAATTTCCCACATTAAGTCCTGTTTCACTCCTTACTCAGATAAAGAAACAAAAAGATGGGCAAGCTTTAAAAAATGCTGAAATTCACTGAGAATGTCAATGTATCAAGATGATTCACAGGCAGATTTATACAATATCCATGCACACCAGCACACGCGCGCGCGCGCGCACACACACACACACAGAACACACAGCCCGGTGGAGAGGTAATGTGCAAAGTCACTGCATCACCTTGTGGTAATGCTTGGGAAGTGTAGCTTCACTAACATCCTGAGAAAAAGAACAAACTGTTCCTCAGCTGGAGAGGAAATAGAGCCCCCTACACACAAAGAGAAATGGAAGGAGCTATACTAGACCAAATCTTACTTCCCATTCTCTGAAGCACGCCTCTAGAAACATGGGTACATTAAGATGCAAACCAAGGCTAGGCAAAATTTTTCGACCCAAGAATTAAAGAACCAAACACATTCAGCTGGGAAACAAAGTCTGAAACACATACACATGCTGCCTGCAGTGACCTCTTCCGTGTTTCCTACTATATTCTCTAAAGGTCCGACATCTCTAGAGCTGCTTTGTATGAGTTGCTGTAAACTGTATAAAGTCTTTGGCCTAAAATCCAATTTTGTTATTTTGGGGATTCATTCAATTATCTACAAAAAAAGATAATGTGCAGTGGGCACTCAGTTAAGTAGCTAAATAAGGGTGGGGGCTAGGAAGAGGTAGAAGCACTTCAATGTTATGTTTCTTCCTACTCAAACTTTTTCAAGCCCAAAACAAATCTGGCTTTTGTGTATTTTTCCAGTGGCTTCTGCTACTTATTTTGCTGGACTTGTCCAAAATGTAAGCCTTAGTCAAGCAAACTAGAAAATATACTATTAATTTTGTTTTGTGTCATATTGACTGTGGTAATTGTATTTTTCAAAGTCCTTATCAAGTTAAAGACGCTAAACAAATTAAAGTGAAATATCCTGATGTCCAGGATTTATTTGCTTTAAAAACTCCAGGGGGGGAAATGTTTTGGAGGAGACAATAAAACAAGATTAGCAAAATGGGGATTCCTTCTACCGTTTATTCTCCTTTTGTGTATATTTGTAAGACTAGTAATAAAAACTCCATGTATGACCTACTGCAATAGAACACCTTACATGTATTGGATGACAAACTTAGCAAAAATAAAAGTTTTTATTTTATTTATTTTTTTAATGTTTTATTTCTCAGAGGGAGACAGCATGAGCAGGGGAGGTCAGAGAGGGAGGGAGTCACAGAATCTGAAACAGACTCCAGGCTCTGAGCTGTCAGCACAGAGCCCGACGCAGGGTTCAAACCCACCAACTGTGAGATCATGACCTGAACCGAAGTCAGACGCTTAACTGACTGAGCCACCCAGGCACCTCAAAAGTTTTTGAAATCTTCAGTTAAAAATATTTGAACTTTAAAAATTATCTCCAAACTTCAGTCCCATAGGACACACAAATATTTGAAGGAAGAACTGTTTAACATTCTAATAGTTTCCAATTATTCATACTTTAGCTCAAACACGATCAGCTGGTTTATAGGGCAGAAAAATGTTATCTGCAATCTTTTGGGGAGGCAGAAGCAAAGGAACAATCTGTTAATTTGCACTCTTAAAACCAGCATCCCTAGCACTAGAATTCTTTACACCTGAGTGCCACTGCACTCTGCCCAGGTGTCACTCATACCACTTTTATTTACTCTGTAATTGTTTTTAAAGGTGGTTTCTAAAAAGCTCTATCTTGGGGCACCTAAGTGGCTCAGTCAGTTAGGCATCCAACTCTTAATCTCGCTCAGGTCGTGATCTCACGGTTGGGGAGATGGAGCCCCGCGTGACTGGCTCTGCACTGTCAGCACGGGCCTGCTTGGTACTCTCCCACTCCACCCCTTCCCTGCTCGAGCTCTCTCAAAATAAACTTTCTATTTTTTTTAAGTTTTTTTACTTTTATTTTTGAGAGAGAACGCAGGCACGAGCAGGGAAGAGGTGGGGATGGAGAGAGAGAGGCGGGGGAGGGGGTCAGGGAGGGGGGACAGGACAGAGGATGAGAAGCTGGCACAGAAAGCTGGACGCCGAGCTTGAGCCCACGAACTGTGAGATCGTGACCTGAGCTGAAGTCCAATGCTTAACCCACTGAGCCGACAAGGCGGCCCTCAAAATTAACTTTTTACAAAAGAGAAAGAAAAAAATAAAAAGCTATGATCTTGGCCCATTTAAAGAGAATTTTTATCTTTCTGTAAGGGTTTATTTGAGCCAAAATAAACTTTAAAAGGCCAGATGAGCATACAGCCAAAATTTTACTTAGTAATACCCAAATTCCAAAAAACAATAAAATCCAATAAACCTCACATATGTATTCCTCCAAGAAGTACATGAACGCTGGCAGAATGTTTCATATTTAACATTAAAATGGCTGCAGCCATAACTGTAAACAGAAGTAAGCAACAATGTGACAAGAAAAACAAAAACTACAACAGGATGTTCTTTGAAGTTGTAAAAGAAAAAAAGAACTGAAAAAAAGACCCAATAAGTCATTTCTAAGGTAATCAATCCTTTGAGAAATCAAGTTTACTTACAAAACAGAGGCCTGGCCTCAGTCCCTTCTCTATACCTGCATGGGACTTTGAGGGGCAATCGCCCCACTTTTAGGTTAATATGTTATTGAATTCATCTCTTTAAATGATCTAGAACTGAGCCCGAAAATTATCATTAGTGCCTCAGTTCGCGCTGTTTGTAGAATTTTACAATGACTACAATGCAGACCTGAGTAAGATTTTCCCATCTAAATCCTTGTCCTAAATAACTTCTGAAGCCTAAAACCTACTCTATAGAAAGTCAAATGCCACAGTGTTTTCAAATAAACCTATTATTAAAAAGAGAACATATGTGTATTAAGCCACAAACACACAACCCAAAAGTTTGCCCCAGGCGAGGAGCGCCGGTGCGGACCAGACCACAACTTGCGAGCCTGCAGGGTGGGGGAAAGGGAGAGTTGTGAAATCAAGAAAAGTTGCCTAAGCAAAGGAAGACTTGTGNCCAAACCTGAAGCCCAGGTGAAGGGTGCGATCCGGCCCCAACAGCTAACTCCGCCCCCGGCCCACACACGGGAGGCGGCGCAGCGAGTCTCCGCCTCTTTCTCCACTGGCGACACAAACCAAAAC
Organism: Crocuta crocuta; assembly: GCF_008692635.1. NCBI lineage: Eukaryota > Metazoa > Chordata > Mammalia > Carnivora > Hyaenidae > Crocuta > Crocuta crocuta. The sequence goes on from NW_027532002.1 coordinate 8,590,046, forward strand.
ACCTGGGTTTCACCCCACCCGGGCAAAACCGAGCCACGGACTCGACCTGTTTTCCTAAGCTCGCCTACGCCGGCAGCGCACATACTGCCCTCAAAACACACCCTAGAATGGGCCTCGAGCAAGAAAGATTGTTCCTCGGGGGTCCCCCGTGTCCCCCGCCCCCGCCACAGTGCCCACGTCCCACACGGCTCTCCCAAATCGCGAAGGCCTATCCCGGGGCCTCCCCGCCGTGGGGGGCGGCCTCCCGTCGTTTTTCCCAGCCCCACCGCTAACCGAAGTTGCCCACGCCCCCGTCACAATCGTAGTCCCGAAGGAAAAGTTTGTCCCGGGGAAGGAAAGCATCGTCATTTGGCTGCAACGTCACCGCGGAGATCATTCCCGAGACTGGCCAGGCCCCTAGACTCTTAAGAGGTGAGGAGCGTACCGCGAGCCCCCGAAGAGCTGCGGCTGGGGCCCCCGCACAAGGCGCCGGAGCCGACCGGAGAAGGCACTTACCCCGCGAGGAGCTCCGGGACAGAGAGAGTGTTAGAGAGGCTTCCGAGCCGGTGCCGCCATCAGCTGCCGAACCGCTTCCGCCACCACTACCTCTCTCCACCGGCCGGCTACGCCTCCCCTCTGGGCCAAAAAAGCCGGCGCACGTCACTTCCGGCTATGGGGCCGCCCCTTCCGCCGGCGCCGCGCCTGGCGGGCGGGGCCTTTCCGCTGAACAGCGGCCTCTGGAAACAGGACCTTTCACTAGCTCCGTTGGCGGTTCCAAATTCCAGGCCGCCCTTTTACCTCGAATCGCCTACTCCTCCTTTTTTTTTCAGCCTCCCGGGAATCGCCCACAGATCTCGTCAAACAGGGCCCGTTTGGATTTGCGTTTTTCGTTTAACTATTACTTTGACCGGAAAGTTAGGCAACTTACCAGTTAGGTTGGAAGGCTAGTACGAAGTTCTGTGGACTATTAATTACCGTGGCATTGCCTGCCTCTTAAAAATCCTGTCTAAATGAATCCCTTTATTTTATAGATAAGAAAGTAGGGAAACGATAGAAGTGAAGGAAGGGACCACAGAACTAGGGCTGCAACCCCTAACTCCAAAGCTCTTTTCCAGCTCCTGGTTGGGAAATCTCAGTCCTGTGCTTGCTTGACTGAGATTTTGTTCATTGGAAGACCTCGGTTCTAGGCGCGATCTAGTTTCAATGCTCTAGGATTCTATTTCCTCTTGCCCCAGCAATGGTCTTTTTCTGCCCCCACTTTTATGAGTGGTTACCTGCTTTTATTATCTGTGTGTGTGTAAATTTTGTCCTGTATTTTCTGTTCTTATATTTTCTAAAATCACTTTTGACTGTTAGGTGTCTTACCTTCCTATAGCAGGCATTCAGTTTGAATCCTAACTCCAAGGAAGCAAGTGTATTCTGTTCTAATTCATCATATTCCTCTGTTGCTATAAACCCCTTATCAAATCGTCAATATCCCCAGTAAAGAAAGGAAAATTGCCTCACATTAAATGCACTAAATACAGAACATACAAAATCCTGTAATACTCCTTCCTTTTTTTCTTCCACATACTTAAGATTACAATACCTTCAGTAATATATGTTCTCAGTGTTTGCTGATTTGTTTCCTATATGTTAAAATCTTTGAACTTGGTTCTGTTCTGTATATGATACTTGATGGTAGAATTTCAGAAGAACTTTACAGGTCATTTAGTACCAACCTTCCTATTTTACAGATGATGATAATGGTGTGATCATATCAGTAATCACTAGTGTTACTAATAGCATTCTGCTAGTAGTGGAAATAACTGCATCCCTTAAGAAATGTAAATATAATAGGCGTGGCTGGGTGGCTCGGTCTGTTCAGCTTCTGACTTGGGCTCAGGTCACTGATCTCAGGGTTCGTGAGTTCCAGCCCAGCATCGGGCTCTGTGCTGACACCTCAGAGCCTAGAGCCTGCTTCAGGTTCTGTCTGNAGAGAGAGAGGGAGTCATACACTGAAACTTTTTTAAGAGGAGCGCCTGGTGGCTCAGTCGGTTAAGTGTCTGACTGAGCTCAGATCATGATCTCACAGTTCGTGGGTTTGAGACCCGTGTCGGGCTCTGTGCTGACAGCTAGCTCAGACCCTGGAGCCTGCTTCAGATTCTGTGTCTCCCTCTCTCTCTAACCCTCCCCTGCTCACACTGTCTCTCTCTCTCTCTCTCTTTCAGAAATAAATTTTTTTTAAAAACTTTTAAGAAAGAAATGTAAATATAGTAGTAAATTGTATAAGCACAATTTTTCAGAGGTGTCACTCTATTTTTTAACCACATTACTTATTTACATATAATAGATTTCTAGTTGCCGCCAATTTTCAGTTAATAAAATCAGAAAAACAATATGCTTAATAAAAGCCATAACTGAAAATCAGCATTTTTATGCAAGTCTTTTAACTTTATTTTGTTATTTCTGATAACTTGTTGAATTTTCAGACCTTATTTTCCCCATGGAGGTATTTGCTTAGGGATTTTAACTTGCTTTAATCCAGTTAATAATGACCCCTTGAATTTTTAGACAATGTTTTTCCCAGCAAGCTAAATATATTTCCTTTCGGTATCTAATTGAATTTTTTAAAATTTTAGCCTATTGTATATATAGTAGTGTCCTTGGGCCATAAGGGATTTGGATCCACACATGAAGCCTTTGGGCCAAGACGGGTTTCAGAATTCAGAATTTAGACTTCAGAAAAATGTACTTGCTTTATGTTACATGACATTGTACAAGCTCTGCAGCAGCACCTCATAATCAAGTTAACATTTTTTAGGAAAAATCATGACTATCACACTATGAAGTAGGATAAACAAAGCACTCAATCTTCAGTTCAGATCAGATTGTTCAGATAAAGTTTTGCCACTCTGCTATGTTGCGCTCAGGTCAAGTTTCACTGACAAATGAGTTCAGGTCAAGATAGGTTTTGCCAAGTTAAAAAAATAAAACTTTTATTTTCAAAGATTTTTGGATTCCAAAACAGTGAATAAGGGATTGTAGACCTGTTCATGAGAAGCCTAAGTAACGTCATTTTGAGATTAAGGCCTCCATTAAGAGCAACCTCAGGCTGCATGCAGCCCCAGGTCCAGGAAAAGCCTCAGATTGCTCAAGGCTGAAGCCACCCTCTGACCACCCTCAGATCAGCCAATCAAAAGAAGTTAAAAACATTCCTGTGGTTTGAGTCAGGGACTGAGGATTATAGATAGTTACTTTGTACAAACTAGCTAATCACTCACTGCTTGCCTAAAACCCCAAGTGGGCCCTTTGAACTCACCTCATAATTAGTCATTTTCAAAGGATTCTCAAAGGTCATGATTGGGTTCCGCCAAAAGTAACGGGCGCCTCACAGATACTGAATGGTCAAAACTGTTACCGTGGGTGCTGGACAATTATGATTGGTGCTTATGTGATGATGCAAAACGTACAACATGGGCACTGTAACACCCCTGTCCCTTACCCCATAAAAACCCTGCTTGCCATTATTCGAGGCTTCTCCTTGCTGCCGCTGCACCGGTAGACGGTTGAGACCCTGCTTGAGTTTGTAGGAAAGACCCTTATGTACCTGGATCACTGTCGGCTCTTTGGTGGTCTCTGGGGACTCGCGATTTGGGTACAACATTCAAAGAATTATTGGAAAGTAAACCCCTTAGCCTCTCATAATGTTTCTGGAGCAATTATAATTTCAAGTAGTTTCTGGATAGTTCTCCTAATCTATCGCACACCATCTGTCCTGTGTTTTGACCGAGCAAATATCTAAAAGACACCATTCCTCTGTTAGAAGGATTCATGATAACAAAGGGAAGAAAATAAATGAATCTATGAAAATCAGGGTGACTAAAATATAAAATATGAAAATAAAACAAGTATAAAAGATACTCAGAGATGAGAGAACTCAGTGTAGTCTTGTGTGAGCAGTATACTTTGCTTGGTGGAGGTAGACCACTGTTAAAGTAGGGTTTTGATGAAGAGATGGAAGAAAGAAGACGTCAAGTCAGGATATCGTTAACAAAAAATAATCACAATCTATGGAGAACACGGTGCTTGCCAGCCACTCAGCTTGATATTTTGATTGCCTCCACTCTTCACAGCAACCCCATAGAGCATCACCCCAATATGCAGGGAAATGTAGCTTCAGAAAAGTTAAACAGTTTGCCCAGGATCATGAAAAGGGCAAACCAGACTTGCACTTAAATCTATGACTCCCAAAATTCATGCCTTTTCCTCTGTGCCATGCTGGTTTTTTTTTTTTCTTTAATGCTGTTTCTTGATAAGTACTTTTTGGTCATATGTTATGCGCACTGGGTTATGCCAGGTGCTCTGGGAAACCAGAATACACCATGGTAGGAAATGAACCTTGAGAAGTAAAAGAGAAAGAAGGCACGATACAAAATAATTAATTTTGAATTAGCAAGGCTTTCTTAAACTGAACCAGGCCTTGACACAGGATCTGAGAAGGTAGAGAAAGGGCTTCTTCGAAAGAATAATTAAAAGGGCACAAGGGTGACAAATAGGTGGGACAACATGGTTTGAAAATTAGAAAACAAGCTCAAATAGACATGTTATAGAAATATCATGAGTTTTGAAAGGCAGGCAAAATAAACTGTTATCTTTTGGAAGCGTGATTTTCCTTAGAGTTTGTATTAAAGATTCCTTTCGCTAGAAATGATTCTTTCCTTAAAAATTAATACATCTGTAAACCTTTGTTTTAAAAAGAGAGCTTTTAAAGATGGGATTTGAATAATGGTAGGTTCTGGATAGAGAAAGAGAGGATTCAAACACTCTAAATAGGATTATTTTCTCATACTCTGTTAGGAGCCAGTCTTGATGTACTTACTCCTTACCCATATGGCCTCTCCTTTGCTACTCATCCGCATGTTTGTAAAATACTTTGACAATGAGCCATTACCCCCTCTTCTGTCCTTGCTTATGTCATCTGCTCATCTCCAAGTCACTCTTCCTCACTCACTGAAGGATATCACCTCAAGGTCTTCCTCTCCATTTGGTTGCTTCCTTGGATGAGATTAAAATTAGAAGGTCAACATGTTGGGCTTTTAATTTCTTGAACCCCCTCATCTCCAGTAACCACTCTACCCCAGACACCTATTTCTGTGCTCATACCTTGGACCTTGTCCCCACCTGTAACTCCTTCACCTTCAAAATTAAGCATCCTGCTCTTTGACAACAACCTTGAGGGTTTGAACCCAGGACCCTGAGACCAAGACCTGAGCTGCAATCAAGAGTCAGATGCTTAATGGACTGCACAACCCACATGCCCCAACCTTTTATTCTTCTAACTTGCTTATTCAAATAATGCCCACTCTATTTCTCAAACTCATTGGGATCTCTAATCCATTCAGCTCTCTCCTTTTAATACTTCCCTTATTATCCAACTCCAAGTCTATGGATTCTCATTTTGTTAACATTATTTCCAATACCCTATCCAATATTTTGATGGTCTATCTTGCAGATTAAGTCTAATTTCCTCTAACACATGTGTTTATAAACTGTGTAATCATCATATGCTTTACCACTAAAAGTTATGTCTGACAGTACTAAGCAAAAACTTTGATGTAAAAATTGATTGTTTTGGGACCCAGGTGTCAATTGATAGATGAATGGATAAGGAAGATGTGGTATATACACACAGTGGAATACTACAAAGCCATCCAAAAGGATGAGACCTTGCCATTTTGACAACGTGGAGGAACTAGAGGATATTATGCCAGGCAAAATAAGTCAGAGAAAAAACAAGTAATATATGATTTCACTTATAGGTGGAATATTTAAAAAAAAAAAAACAGTCTGGGGTACCTAGGGGGCTCATTCAGTTGAGCATCCCACTTTGGCTCAGGTCATGCTCTCATGATTCATGAGTTCAAGCCCTGCATGGCTGTTGCTGCTGTCAGCTCAGAGCCCACTTTGGATCATCTGTCTCCCTCTCTCTCTGCCCCTCCCCCACTTTCTCTCTCTCTCTCAAAAATAAATTAACATTAAAAAACAGAAAACAACTTGGGGCGCCTGGGTGGCTTAGTCGGTTAAGCGTCCGACNCCACTTTCTCTCTCTCTCTCAAAAATAAGCTAACATTAAAAAACAGAAAACAACAAAAATGAATAAATAAACAAAAAGCAGAAGCAGATGCATAAATATAGAGAACAAACTGATGATTGCCAGAGGGGCTAAACAAAATGGGTGAAAAGAAGTGGGTGATACAGTTAGGGAATGAATAAGTCACCAGGATGAAAGGTATCGCATAGGGAATATAGTCAATGGTAATATAATAGTATTGTATGGTGATAGATGGTAGCTATGCTTGTGAGCACAGTATAATGTATAAACTTGTTAAGTCACTATGTTGTACCCATGAAATTAATGTAACATTGTATGTCAACTATACTTCCATAAATACATAGATTTCTATACTTCAAAAAATACAATAAATACATTTTTTAAAACTTTAAAACTTAAACTAGGCACCTAAAACCACCTCAGCACTTTTTAGGTACAGCATTGTATCCTTTATAGCATTTTCATTCTCAAAATTTCTTGACAATTATTTTGTAATGATTATACTTAGGATTTATTTTCTGGAAATATAGAGTCTTGGGGCACCTGGGTGGCTCAATCGGTCAAGAGTCTGACTTTGGCCCAGGTCATGAATGCACAGTCATGGGTTTGAACCCCATGTCAGGTTCAGTGCTGACAGCTCAGAACCTGGAGCTTGTTTTGGATTCTGTCTCACCCTCTCTCTCTGCCCTTCCCCTGAGCGCACTTGCACACTCTCTTTCTCTCTCAAAAATAAACTTTATAAAAATAATTTTTAAAAAAGAAATATAGAGTCTTCAGAGTTTCTATGTAGCCTAAGCAATGTTTAAAGATAACTTTATTAAAATTTCAAATATAATTTTATATATAGTGTAGAACATACAAATTATCTTTCAACTAATAAAAGCATTTATCATAAAAATTAAAAATAAACAAGTTAAAGGAATAAAATGAGTCTTTGGGGAAGTTTCTTTCACTATAAAGAGAGAAACTATGTAATTCATGACATTAATAAACACAGCCTGGGGTGCCTGGGTGGTTCAGTCAGTTAAGCGTCTGACTTGAAATCAGCTCAGGTCATGATCTCACTGTCATGGGGTTGAGCCCTGTGCACTGAGCCTGGGGCCCACTTGGGATTCTCTGTCTCCCTCTCTCTCTACCCCTCCCTTGCTTGTGTGTGCACATGCCACACACAAGCTCTTCCTCTCTCTCTCTCTATCTCTCTCTCTCAAAACAAATAAATAAACCTTAAAAAAAAAAAAGGAAAGGCAAGAAAAGAAAAGAAACAGAGCCAGTAGAGATTTATACTTAAGTAAGACCTTTGCCCCACCTGGTTCCTACAAGTGCTCTGTTCTTGCGCAACTGGAAGTCACTGGAATGTAAATATTCTTTCACCTCTCTTCCTTACCTTACTGAGAGGAGTAACAACCAGCACGACTTTGAATTCTTACCATACTATGTCAAGAAGGTTCTTTCCTCACAGTGTTTTAAATTACATACCTTTATTTGGGGGACTCACTTGTATATCAGTGGTAATTAAAGTTAATTAAGGTACTTTTTTAAAGATAATCTCTACCTGCAATATGGGGCTTATGAACTTATGCCCCAGAGATCAAGAGTCACGTGCACAACTAACTGAGACAGCCAGGCACCCAAATAAAAGTTATTTAAGAAAATGTTGGAGCACCTGGGTGGCTCAGTTCATGGATCCGAGCCCCACATCCAGCTCTAAAATGACACCATAAAGCCTGCTTGGGATTCTCTCTCTCTGCCCCTTCCCCTCTCATTCTCTCTCTCTTTCTCTCTCTCTCTCAATAAGTAAATAAACCTTTTTTCAAAAAAGTAAAAGAAAAAAATGTTATTAAGATAATCTCCTGAACTTTCAAATCTTAACAAAAGCTGAATCAAATTTTAGGTTGAAATATATTTTTACTTCTTCAGATTTCATCCCCTCCCACCTTCTCAGGAACTCTATATTATTGCTCTTATATTCAAGCCCTCCATCTCCACAAGATCCTTCCCATTGTCTTTTCTATCAGCTCAAGTCTCTTCTATTTCATTTTTTAAATATTTCCTGGTCCCTGGGGAGCCTGGCTGGTATGGTCAATGGAGCATGCAACTCTTGGTTGGGGGGTTGTGAGTTCAGGCTCCATATTGGGTGTAGAGATTATTTGAATAAAATCTTAAATAAAACAAAATAAAAAATTTTAACAAAAACTTCCTGACTCCATATTTTCCTTCAACTGCTATCGCCCCTTGTCTTCACCTTCACAACGAAACTTCTCACTTTGGAAAAGAGTTGTCTATACTCCACCTGACCAGTCCCCACTCTTTCTTACCCTGCTTCATTCTGCATGCTGCCTCATCACGTCAAAACAGGTTGCATTTATGCCAGAATGTACATAATGTGCTCTAGACAGGGAAATCTATCTTAATATCCATCCACATCTAACGGGTGCTGACCTGGTTTCTGAGCCCATCCGATGATTTGTCAGGAACTCAAGAGATCCATGAAAAGGAATTTAAATTTTGTCTGTATTGGAGAGCTTGGTCATTCCCCTGATTTCTACCCATCCTGCTCAGAAAACAAAACATTTTTGAGGTGCTTAAAATTAGGAGTGGGGGGAAAGGATGGGTGGGTTATTGCCATGTCAATTACCAATTTGTTGCTTCTCCATTTTAAATTCAACCTTTTTGCCTGCTCTGTAGAACTGCATCTAGGTCTTTAAATTTAATTTCCTTTTCTTTGCCAGCTGGCATGATGCAAAGCTGGCATGATGCGAAGGTTTGTCAATAGAAAGTGCTAGAGACACGCTGCAATAGAAGAGAATTCTGCTTCCTTGTTCCTGTAGGCTCACTCAACAGGCTCCCGCAGTGCACGTGACTTCTCCAGTGTCCAACTATTGCAGTTGAGGTGGCCTCTTGAGTTGCTGATTCCTGCAGTGCATGGTAGCCAGCAGCCCCAGCACCCAGTACCCAGCAACTCGACCTGCAACACCCACCAACTCTGCTCCAAACTGGGCACTTTTGTGGCAGAGTGTCTGCCGTGAGACACTTCATGAACATCTTTCTCTACAACGTTAGAGGGCAGATTTCCAGCAAGTTCCATGTAGCGGCTGTCCAGCAAGTTCCAGAAGGTAGATTTCTGGCAAGCTCTAGAGAGTGGGGTTCCAGCACGTTCTACTAGCTCAGTAATACAGGTGCTTCTTTGTGAGACTTCTTCCTTCAGTGACTCACAGCCATGCCCTCTCCATGAGATCTCCTGATCTCAGCCCCAGAGGGGCGCTTGCTTGGGCATGTGTCTCAGCCATGAGAATAGTGTCAGTTCCTTATATATTGTATTCTTACGATCTTTTGAGTTCCTTTTACTCCTTATTAGCCTGGTTAATCCAATCCCTTGTTATAGTTAAGAATTCTTGGGGGAGGGGGGTCATCTGGGTGACTCAATTGGTTAAGCGTCTGACTTCAGCTAAGGTCATGATCTCGTGCTTTGTGGGTTCAAGCCCCGCATCGGGTTCTGTGCTGGCAGCTCAGAGCCTGGAGCCTGTTTCAGATTCTTTGTCTCCCTCTCTCTCTACCCCTCCCCCACTCATATTCTGTCTCTCTCTGTCTCAAAAGTAAATAAAATATTAGAAAAAAACTTTAAAAAAAAGAATTCTTTTTTTTTTTATGTTTATTTGTTTTTGAGAGAGACAGACAGAACACGAGTAGGGGAGGCCCAGAAAGAGAAGGAAACACAGAACCCAAAGCAGGCTCCAGGCTCTAAGCTGTCAGCACAGAGCCCGATGTGGGGCTCAAACGCACAAAGCATGAAACCATGACCTGGGACGAAGTCAGATGCTTGATAGACTGAGCCACCCAGGGCCCCCAAGCATTCTTTCTATTTAATCTTCCCTGTTCAAATCACTGTGCAGTTTCTCTCTATTGACTGGACCCAGACTGATACAACAACTATGCCCCTTACTTTAGCTTCATAGGTAGAAACTGTCTTGATTATTTTTCCTTCTTCCCCATAAGTAATTGCTCAGTGAGTTCACTTCTTTCTGACCAGGTAGGGTTATTGCCATGTAGCTCTTTGTTGTACTGCAATCTTGTACTACTATTTGATGTTAATTATGATGCATAGGGGCTAGAATTTCTTCTGTAACATATAGTTTAGGTTGTAGAATTCAGTGAACAATGATTTATTGCCATTTAGCATTGGGTGTCCTAGATGAAAGAAATGCCTTTATTCCCAGATGAGGCCACAGCTACACTGATCTTGCCATGAAGACAAAGGGAAAAATCAAATTATTACTAAGCACCCATGTTGAGCATCTTTAGAAAGTGATTTATAGTACATTTAATTGGTTAATTGTGAAAACTGAGTTTTGAGTTTGGTTAGTATAATACAGCAAGTTCTAAGAAGCTGAGAGTAGATAAAATTCCCCNGCACAAAGCATGAAACCATGACCTGGGACGAAGTCAGATGCTTGATAGACTGAGCCACCCAGGGCCCCCAAGCATTCTTTCTATTTAATCTTCCCTGTTCAAATCACTGTGCAGTTTCTCTCTATTGACTGGACCCAGACTGATACAACAACTATGCCCCTTACTTTAGCTTCATAGGTAGAAACTGTCTTGATTATTTTTCCTTCTTCCCCATAAGTAATTGCTCAGTGAGTTCACTTCTTTCTGACCAGGTAGGGTTATTGCCATGTAGCTCTTTGTTGTACTGCAATCTTGTACTACTATTTGATGTTAATTATGATGCATAGGGGCTAGAATTTCTTCTGTAACATATAGTTTAGGTTGTAGAATTCAGTGAACAATGATTTATTGCCATTTAGCATTGGGTGTCCTAGATGAAAGAAATGCCTTTATTCCCAGATGAGGCCACAGCTACACTGATCTTGCCATGAAGACAAAGGGAAAAATGAAATTATTACTAAGCACCCATCTTTAGATGGATCTTTAGAAAGTGATTTATAGTATTTATAGTACATTTAATTGGTAATTGTGAAAACTGAGTTTTGAGTTTGGTTAGTATAATACAGCAAGTTCTAAGAAGCTGAGAGTAGATAAAATTCCCCTTCTGGAATCTTTCCTTCTCTACACTTCTCCCTCCAGTTCCGGAACTCTTTCCCAGGCTCAACAACCCCTAAGCAAGCAGTCTTATACAGGGAAAGAAAAGAAGCTTAGGTTCAATATTAATCTCTGTGACTATGTAGGACTTAATGCAAGTATGAGGATCTCAAAATAAGACTTGTGAGCATGGGGTGCCTGGGTGGCTCAGGTCATGAACTTATGGTTCCTGAATTTGAGCCCTGCACCATGCTCACTGCTGTCAGCACAGAGTCCCCTTCTGATCTTCTGTCCCCCTCTCTCTCTGCTCCTCCCTCGCTCATGCTCTTTCTGTCAAAAATAAACATTTTTTGAAAAGGACTTGTAAGCTTGAAGAAATGAACCTGTCATTATAGGTTTCCATACAGCCATAGGGAAATCTCTGTAGAGAAGGGACCTTTCTTGTGCTTTTGAAAATCACAATTGCTGGCATTCCAGAGAACTTTCTTTTATCCCATATCCAACTATCATGCTATTTTCTTCTTCCCTTCTCAACTTAAGTTCTTTAAATAGCAATCTAGGGGCACCTGGGTGGCTCTGTCGGTTAAGCATCTGACTTCAGCTCCAATCATGATCTCACAGTTTGTGAGTTCAAGCCCCGTGTTGGGCTCTGTGCTGGTAGCTCAGAGCCTGGAGCCCTGCTTCGGATTCTGTGCCTCCCCCCCACCCCTTTCTCTGGCCCTCTCCCGCTCACTCTCTGCCTCTCTCTCAAAAACAAACATTAAAAAAATTTTTAATAGCAATCTATATGACTAAATATATTTGAAATATTAATATTATTTTTTAAATTATTATTGGTGTCTCCCCCTTCTATAGCTTGCCACTTTCCCAAATGCTGCCCACTATCAAACTCATAGATTTGTTCCCACGGGGAGGGGAGATAGAAGGAAAATCTTTCTGGCATGTGTTTCCAAGGTCTCAAACCCCAAAACAGGGAGAGGATTTAGGATAAAGAGAAAATGGCTTGAAAAGAAGCCAGGGATAGGGAAATAAAGGTGGAGTGAGAACAGACAGCATCCTCTTCCCCAATTGTGGAAATGGATTTATCTGGTCTTGGGGAAAGGTGGAAGGGTACATGTAGGTAGACAAAACCATCCAACCTGTCTAACCTTCTTGGGTCTCCAAATATCCCTTCCCCATCTTAGTACTGCATAATATTCCAAAATCCTCATAAAACTGGGATTGAGGAACCCAAAATAGAAATTGAAATGGTGGACTACATCAATGAATTTTTTTTTATAAGCTTGAGTCATGGGCAAGTTGTCATAGTCTACATGTTTATTGTATTTATTTTATTTATTAGAGGGAGAGACAGTAAGGGAGGGGCAGAAAGAGAAAGGGAGCAAAAGAATCCTGAGTAGGTTCTGCGCTGTCAGTGCAGACCTTGACACAGGGCTCAATCCCATGGCACTGGGATCATGACTTGAGCCGAAATGAAGAGTTAAATGCTTAACCAACTGAGCCACCCAGGCGCCCTTCGTACTCTGCATGTTCATCGTTAACCATGTACTCCCATTTCTTCACTCACCATTCATTCCTCACCTCACACAATGTGCTCACCCCCACAGGCCCACTGGAAAGTCCTATGATAATATCATCAATAACCCTCAGATTTCCCAGCCTGATTTTCAATTCTCAGACCTTACATCCTTTTCAACAGACAAGCCAATGTTGTTGATGTTATTGTCCACTCCTTCCTTGTTGAAACTGTTTCCTACCACCCCTCTGTGATATAATTGCAACCGAGTCTTTCTTCTGTTTCTCTGAGTACTTGTTCTTAATTTCATTTGCACACTTCTCATTTTGCAATTGCCTCCTTACACTGATCTTCCTCAGAGTCCAGCTTTCTGTACCTTCAGCTGTAAATTCGTTCCTATTATTATTACCTATGTTCAACTGCCAAATAGACTAATATTTGTGTTAAGAACTGCCAGATCTCCAGCCCAGGCTCTCCTCCTGACATCAACCCCCGTATACATTACCACTCGTATGTCATCATAAACTCAACACAAACGTCATAAACTCAACATCCTGCAGGAAACTGATAATACACTGAAGAAGTCATTGAAGGGAGTTTAGTAAAGAGTTTGAGAGATTCAGCAAGGATTCACTAGCAACAGAGGGAAGCAGTTATTCCCATTAGGCCTAAAGGTGCTGGGGAAGGAGATGTTACCTGCACGTCGAGAAAGGGCTGCCGGACAGAAGCTGTGGCCACACCCATGACCACTATGGCCTGTCTCCATGATCTCTTGCTGATACTCATTGGCCAAACCCACTCTGAAACCAAAGGTCAAAGGAGCACAGATGACTCCATCCGCAGAGGTCGGCTTCCTGAGTCACAAAGCAGTGGGGTAAAGGGTGGAGAAGAGCTCTGGGGGGACAAATGGAGGCTCATTAGCACATCACTGCAGTGAATGGCTTCACAGGTTGGTTATCCAGCTTTCCAGCCAAGAATCTGAGCATTTTCCTCAACTCCTCTGTCTCACCTTCTCCACTATATCCAATCAGTCACCAAATCCTCCGCATGGTACTTTCTGAGTGTTTCTCACATTCATCCCCTCCTTGCATCCCCACAAGGGCTCCAGCTCTTCTCATCTTGATAAATTCGTGCATCTCTTATTTAGGCTTTCAGCTTCTAGCTTCACTCATCCCTTCACCATTCCATCACAGTGCTACTGAAGTTATCTTTCCATTTTTTTATGTTTATTTCATTATTTTAAAGAGAGAGCGCCCATGCGTGCACATGGAGGAGGGGCAGAGAGGGAAGAGAGAGAGAATCCCAAGCAGGCTGCTACTGTCAGCACAGAGCCAAGTAAGGGGCTTGATCTCATGACCATGAGATCATGACCTGAGCCCAAATCAAGAGCCAGGTCGCTTGACTGACTGAGCCACCCAGGTGCCCCACTACTGAAGTTATCTTTCTACAAGGCTAAGCTCTAAGCTCTAAGCACTTTAAAGGCAGGATGTTGCTTTTACTCTCAGGCTTAAACTTCTTTTTTAATTTAAGGGGCACCAGGGTGGCTCAGTCAGTTGAGTATTCAACTTCTGCTGAGGTCATGATCTCACAGTTCATGAGTTCAAGCCCAGTATCAGGCTAGATGCTGACAGTGCAGAGCTTCCTTTGGATACCTCTTTTCCCCTCTCACTCTCCCCCTCCCCTGCTCACATGCATGCTCATGTGCTCGCTCTCTCTCTCTCCCTCAAAAATAAAAAAAATAAACATTAAAAAAAATTTTAGGGGCACCTGGGTGGCTCAGTCAGTTGAGTGTCCGACTTCAGCTCAGGTCATGATCTCATGGGTTGTGAGTTCGAGCCCCACATCAGGCTCTGTGCTGATAGCTCAGAGCCTGGAGCCTGCCTTGGATTCTGTGTCTCCCCCTCTCTCTGCCCCTCCCCTGCCCACACTCTGTCTCTCTCTTTCAAAAATAAATAATAAAACATCTTTTAAAAATTTTTAATGAATTACTAAATTACATAATTGTAATTAAATAAATTATAAACAGCATACACAGTAATTCCAAGGAAATCAAAGCAGTATTGATGTGTTAAGTAACAGGTGAAATCTTCTAAAGAAGTAACCATTGTTAATACTTTTGTTTTATTTTTCCAGAGAGGGTTTTTGTTTGTTTGTTTTTCCAGCTTTATTGAGGCATGACTGAGAGATTTTTATTTTTGTTCACTTCTTATTTTGAAACAATTACAAACTTAGAGGAAGCTGCAAACAATAGTACAGAGACCTGGTATTTCACCCAGTGCTGTGGGTTGAATTGTGCCCCTCACCAAATATGAGTTCACGTCCTAATCCTGGGTACCGATGAATGCAACCTTGTTTGAAAATGGGGGTCTTATTAGATATAATCAAGTTAAAATGAAATCATACTGGATTAGGGTGGGCCCGAGTCCAATAATTGGTGTCCTTAGAAGAAGAGGGAAATTTGAACACTGACACACGGAATACCATGTGACAACAAAGGCAGACCTTGGAATGATATCTATACAAGCCCAGGAAAGAGAATTACAGGCAAGGCCTGGAAGCTAGGGAAGAGGCTAGGAGGCATCTTCCTCTAGAGTCTTCAGAGAGGGAGCGGTCCTACAGACACCTTGATTTCGTGTTTGTAGCCTCCAGAAATGTTAGAATAAATTTCTGTATTTTTAATAAAATGTTTAATTATTTTCAAGTTTGAGAGAGTGGGGGGAGGTGTGTGTCTGCTTGAGTGTGCAAGTGGACTAAGACCGGGGCAGGGGTGGGGAACAGAGGATTCAAAGTGGGCTCTGTGCTGACAGCACAGACTTGAATTCATGAACTGTGAGATCATGACCTAGGCCAAAGTCTGACGCTTAAAGGCACCCCCAGGCACCCCCAAAATTTCTGTTGTTTCAAGTTACTCAGTTTGCATTAATTTATTACAGCAGCCTTAGCAGACTAAAACACTCAGCTCTCCCCAGTGGTAATATTTAATTTACTATATAGCAAAATATTAGAGGAAGGAAATCGACATTGACATGATACTGTTAACTAGACTACAGGTCTTGTTCCCATTATACCCTAGATTGATTTTTTTTTAATCACAGAGAAGTATGCATGCTTGTGTGCACATACACATGCACATGCAACATTTTCAGTGCCTTCTATGTTCCTTAGTTCTCAGTTTAGATAAAGGTTTGATCATTGGTAACATACATGACAAAGGATCTTTATATAAAGTGCACCCTCAAAACAAGAAAAAGACCAACCAATGGAGAAAATGAGTTAAAAGATATAAATAGGCAATCCACAGAAGGATAAATATAAATGGCCAATGAACACACAAAAAGATACCAAGCTTTACTAATGATCAGTAATGAAATATTTTTCACCATTAAATAGTCACAAATGTAGAGACTGATAAGAGAAAGAGATACTCAGGTTAGAGAGGTGGGATGTAAATTAGTACAAAATTTTTAGGAAGACAGTTTGACAGTATCTGTAAAATTTAAGGTGTTTGCACGATTTGACCCAGCAATGCATTTCTAGGATTCTTGGAAATTCTTACACATATGCACAAAGATAATATCTATCTTTTAGAAAATGTTTAGAAAACATAGAAAACATTCTAAACATTTTCTAAATAGATAGTTTAGAAATAGAGGAATAGTTACATACATTTTGGTATGCCATATTATGCAGCCTTTCAAAGAATGAAGTAGACAAGCAATCATATATTGATATGTGAATCAAAAAAAACAATAAAATAGGTATCAGACAGGCTGTATTTAAAGAGCATAGGCTCTATTTGGATTCATAATCCAGGCTTCACCATGTACTAGCTCTAGGAACATGGATAATTTGAATATTTACTTAACCTTTGGAACTTCAGTTTCCTTACAGGAAAATGAAAATAGTAGTATTTATATCTATCAGATAGAGTCATTGTGAGCATTAAATTAATTCATTTACATATATATTAAAATGGTATATAGTACACAGCTATTGTTCTGTAAATGTTAGCTACTACCATTATTATTGTTTATATAAAAAATCTATATATGTTATCAACACTTTAAATAGACACATACATATATGCATGCCTGCATATCAAATTGTGACTTCTGAGTAGTGTAACTTCCACTTTTAATAATATAGACTTCTTTTTAAAATTTTTTATTTATTTTTGAGAGAGAGAGAGAAACAGAGCATGAGTGACAGAGGGGTAGAGAGAGAGGGAAACACAGAATCCAAAGCAGGTTCCAGGCTCTGTGCTGACAGCTCAGAGCCTGACACGGGGCTCAAACTCAAGAACTGTGAGATCATGTCCTGAGCTGAAATCTGACGCTTAACCGACAGAGCCACCCAGGTGCCACTATAGACTTCTTAATCAGTTGCAGAAACAGTTGACTTTTGTGATTGTCCTTGGCCAGTCCACATCTGCACTGCCTTGCTATTTCTGGAGAATCCCCCACCTTATGAAGGAAGCCAAGCATCTACTCTAGAAACTGAAATGCAAGCTACATGCTTTCCCATACTCCCTTGTGGTCAGGGCATGCACTACACTAGTCAGATGCTTCCAGAATCCATTTGGGCCCAGGAGAGGCAGCAGCTTGGTGGCAGCTACATTCTGTTTCCAGAGGAAGATGTGGCAGTAATTGTAGCATCAGAGGGGTAGCAGAACCAGTTGTGAGGTTGGCACGGGCAGGATGGGGACGTTTTCACAGGGTATACTGGGCCTATGACTTTCAAGCCTTCCCAAAGGATCTGTGAGCTACTCTCTATCTTTTAAATAAAAACCTTTCCCTAAATTAGCCAGAGTTGGTTTCTTTCTAGAAACCAAGATGGGGTGCCTGGGTGCCTCAGTCAGTTAAACGTCCGACTTCTGCTCAGGTTATGATCTCACTGCTCATGAGTTCAAGCCCCGCGTCAGGCTCTGTGTTGACAGCTCAGAGCCTGGAGCCTGCTTCGGGTTCTGTCTCCCTCTCTCTCTGCCCCTCTCCCACTCATGCTCTGTCTCTCTCTCAAAAATAAATAAACCTTAAAAAAAAAGAAAAGAGAAACCAAGAACCCTGACTGATGTAGTATATTTTTGAAATTAACAACTTTCTTAACTTTTTACTTATGAACAATTTCAAACGTATAGAAAAGTTCAAACAATGGTGAAGATAAGTACTTGCATACCATCCAACCAGATTCAACAATCTGTGATGTTTTCATGAAATTTCTTTATCTGTGTGTGTATGTGTGTGTATATTCTTCGCTGAACGTTTGAAAGTTAGTTTCAGACACCTAAGTAAATGAGTAATAATTCCATAATATCCTCTGGACTGTATTCAAATCTCCCAAATGTCTCAGAAATGCCTTTTGCACCTATTTTTTTTTTAAGGCCAATACAATACATTGTTTTGGTTAAGTCTATTCAGTGTCCTTTTGTAACTTAAAAAATGTAATTAAAAAAAGGAAATATATGGGCTTTGGTTTTTCTTTTAATGATTTCTACCATATGATCAACAAGATAAATATCGGAACAGTTATTAAGCACTAATCACATGACAAGCCTGCTGTAAGACGTATCAATATGAATAAGACAAGGTCCCTGAACTTAATGATACAGGCTCTCTGTGCTTCTCCAAACACACACAATTGTTGGTCTCACTTTTAGCCAGCTCAAGGAATGGATAGACCCGGGGAATACGGGTTAATCATTTCTGTGGCTCAGATCTACATCACAGAATGGAAGAGCCAAGTGAGGCTGGTGACACACATCTAATAATTTATCTTCTGCTACTTCCTGAATCCTACACGAATGCCTCGGCATAGCAATCATGGATGTCACTGCCTGATTCCAATCTAATTTTCCATTCTCAACCCTTACCGCTTCCTCTTGCAAACTCGAACTGGTCCCACACTTTCTGGAATATGTTTCATGTTTTCCCACATGTACATTCCCCTACATGCTTTTTCCTCCATGTCTATCTTCTTCAGTAAAAATGTTCCAGAGTATATTTTAAAATATATTTTCATGGGGACACCTGGGTGGCTTAGTTGGTGGAGCGTCTGACTTCTGGCTCAGGTCATGATCTCACCGTTCATGGTTCAAGCCCCACGTTGGGCTCTGTTCTAACAGCTCAGAACCTGGAGTCTGCTTCAGATTCTGTGTCTCCCTCTCTCTCTGCCTCTCCCCTGCTCTCACTCTGTCTGTCTCTCTCTCTCAAAAATACACTAAATATTTTTAAAAAACTAAAATATATATTTTTTCATTTATATACGTGTATATGTGGATGCATATGTGATATATGTAATATACACACAAGCCTTCTTCATTTATTTTGTTAAAAGCTGTTTTTCAGTTTGTAAGAAAATTGCCTTGTAGCCTGGATCAGTAATTGACACTGTGTCTAATCTGAAAAAATGAAGGTCAAGATTTAGCAACACGATTGAAAATATAGACAAAAACGTGAAAGTGTCTAAATTACTAGCTAGTTTACATTGATCATATCTTCAGAGTGATTTACAAATCTTCATTGTCATTATAAAGAGAACAAGCATAGCTAGAGACTTTAAAATTTTGTTGGTGTTTATTTATTTTTGAGAGAGGGAGAGAGAGAGAGAGAGAGAGCAGGGGAGGGGCAGAGAGAGAGGGAGACACAGAATGTGAAGACAGGCTCCAGGCTCTGAGCTGTCAGCACAGAGCCTGATGGGGGGGCTTGAACTCATGAACCACAAGATCATGACCTGAGTTGAAGTTGGACACTTAACTGACTGGGCCACCCAGGCACCCTTGTTATAGACTTTTAAATTCAGTTTGCTTAACCTAAAAAACAAAAAAAACAAAAACAGTTCACCAATTTCTCCTACCTACTTAAAGCTTATTAAAAATAATGAAGAAATTTCCTTTTCAGAGCACTTTTAATACTCTCCAAAATAGTCCCACGCCTTAGACTGCCAGTACAAATACTTTGTCACACAGCTAAGGTCACATGTTGTTAAAATTCCTTATTAAGGAAAAGCCTCTCTGTGTGTTTTTGATTTTCATTTCTGACCCTTAATTAGAATGAATGAAGTTACCCCATTTACAGATTGCAAGAGCTGCCAGGACTCCTAAAATTACTAGAAAGGGTGATGAAATCCGTGACTTTCCTAGGACAATACTACATGTGTAGTTGAGCACCTGTGTGCCTCCCTGTCTATGTGGAAGAGGCTACATGTACCTAAGGCATGATCTCTGCAGCTTTATGCAACACAATGACATGAAGACAAATGTTTATAAAATAATACATTCCAGGGGCGCCTGGGTGGCTCAATTAACTGTCTGACTTCAGCTCAGCTCATGATCTTGCAGTGCATGGTCATGATCTTGCAGTGCGTGAGCTCGAGCCCCACATCTGCCACTGCAGTCACTCTAGAGCCTGCTTGGGATTTTTTCTCTCCCTCTCTCTCTCTGCTCTTCCCCCACTTGCACTCTCTCTGTGCCTCCAAATAAATAAATAAACTTAAAAAAAATACATTCCAATTCCTGGTATCTCTTGATAGGATTGCTACATTGTCAAACAGTAAAGGAATGCTTACATACAAATAAATAATGCTCTCCTTGAGTGAAGTCAGCTCTCCAGTGTTTAATTACTGGATATGTACTTGGGAGTTTCAAGTTTGAGTGAGTGTTTCATTTCTCACTTATGGGATTCAGCTCACCTCTTGGCACCCATGATGGGGTAAACAGTGGCTACCAGATGCCAGAAGTACACCCCTCCCAGTACCCAGCAGATGGTGTGCAGATGACAGACACAATGCCCTAAGAGACAGCTCCATCCCGAACTGGCTTGTTTGATTTACCTACTTATTTGACATCTGATACAAACAAAGGAAGTCACATAATTTATATCTAAGCCTTGAAGTGTCAGAGTAAAGCATGGACACACCACACAAAATTAAGGAGACCAGGAACATTATCAGTGTTTTGCGTCTACCTACCACATTCCTCTGCTTCCTCTAGAAGTAACCACAATCTTGAACTGTGTTTATATTTCCTACTTAAAAGAATATATATTTGGAACATATGTATATGCTTTTCAACTTTGTATTGTTTCATTTTCCTTGTTTTATGCTTTATAAAAATGATACTGGGTCACCTGGGTGGCTCAGTCGGTTAAACTTCAGCTCAGGTCATGATCTCGTGGTTCGTGGGTTTGAATCCACACATCGGGCTTACTGCTGTCAGCGAGGAACCTGCTTCAGATCTGTCCCTCTCTCTCTCTCTGCCCCTCCCCTGCTGGTTCTCTCTCTCTCTTTCTCTCTCCCTCTCTCTCAAAATAAATGAACTTTAAAAGAAAAATGATATCAAATTTACTGTAGTCTTCTGCAACTTGATTTTTTTTTTTTTACCCCAGCGTATGTTTCTAAGATTCATCTGTGATGTTACCTGCAGGTAGAGTTCACACATTCATTTTCACTGTTGTATAAAATTCTTCTGCTTGACCATAGCACCACTTACTAAGTTGTTCTAAAGTCCTTGGACATGTGGGTTGCTTAATTTTGGGGTTGGGGGGTTGTTAGTTGGTTGGTTTTCCCCATTATGAATGAAGCTGCTGAGAATGCGTGTTGAAGAGTTGCAAGAGGTCCCTAGGAATGAGACCCAAGAAAAGAACTGTTGAATCTCAGAATATGCAGAAGTTCAATTTTACAAGTTAGTGCCAACAGTTTTCAAAGTAATTCCACCAGCGGTATGTAGGAATTCCTGTTAATCCACGTTCTCCTCAACACTTGATGTTATCAGGCTTTGCTTTTTCTCCACCTAGGCGGTAGAATAATACCTCACTTGGGATCAATCCTGAGCTTTCTTCACTTTGTGCAACCCTGACAACATTCCAAGCCGCCCCAGAACTGTGGATCCAGAAGGCATTGAAGGAGGTAAAGAAGGATGGAAAGTTTCATGCTGAACCAAGACAACACTGAAATCTGTGGAACTGACCCCTGTAAGAGCATGTCCTGTGAGACTCATGGTTATATTGTTGTGCCCGAATCGTGAGTCCCCTGAGACCCCTAAGGAGCCGTCACCAATGCAAGTACATAAGGGTCTTTATTACAAGCTGGAGCAGGGGCTCACCCGTCTACCGATGCAGCGGCAGCAAGGAGAAGCCTTGAATAATGGTGAGCAGGGTTTTTATGGGATAAGGGACGGGGGTGTTACAGTGCACACGTTTTACGTTTTGCATTATCACATAAGCACCAATTATAATTGTACAACACCCATGGTTATAGTTTTGACCATTCAGTATCCATGAGGCATCTGTTACTTTTGGTGGGACCCAATCATGACTTTTGAGAATCCTTTGAAAATGACCAATTATAAGGTGAGCTCAAAGGGCCTACCTGGGGTTTAAGCAAGCAGTGAGTGATTGGCTAGTTTGTACAGAGTAACTACCTGCAGTTCCCAGCCCTGACTCAGACCACAAGAATGTTACACATTTCTTTTGATTGGCTGATCCCAGGGTGGTCCTGAGGGTGGCTTCAGCTGAAGCTTTTCCTGGAATTAGGGCTACGTGCAGCCCGAGGTTGCTCTAAATGGAGGCCTTAATTTCAGGCTCTTCAATATACTATGTACATCATTCATTGAATTCATATTTTTAGTTTCACCTATGTGCCAGACACTTTCCTGGGCCCAGGAAAATCACAACGACTGACAGACATGGTCCTTGCCTCTTTGAGCTTACATTCTCATCAGGGAGGAAACAGACAATAAACAAATGAATATATGATATAATATCAGAAAGTTAAGATCAGCTTTGGGGCCACATAGGCCAGCACTCAAGTCCATTCTCTTGACCTCTCTGTGCCTTAGTTTCACTTTTTTTTTAATGTTTATTTTTGAGAGAGAGAGAGAGAAAGAAAAACAGAGCACAAGTGTGGGAGGGGCAGAGAAAGAGGGAGACACGGAATCTGAAGCAGGCTTCAGGCTCCAGGAGCTGCCAGCACAGAGCCTGATGTGGGGCTTGAACCGGGAGATCATGACCTGAGCTAAAGTTGGACACTTAACCAACTGAACCATCCAGGTGCCTCTCCTTTACCCTGTTTAATGTGACAACAGAGATTTCCAGAAGCTCTTACCAGACTTTACTTCCTCTTTTTCCTTGTTTCCGGTCCTGGTATTATTCCCAACACCTCTTTTGGGGTGGGTTCATAGCAGAGGCAGTCACTGAGCCAGAAGACCTTAGAGCTGTCCATTCCCCCAAAGACCAGCCCATAAGCAGAGGATAAACATCACCAACACAACCTAGTTGTCCTCTTTACCAAATAACAAATTTTGGAAATCATAACTTTGAGTACTTCAAGTGTAGTGTATTTCACTTTAGAGAAATAAATATACATCTCCAAGATTCCAAGAACAATCACATTGCAAACATATATAACATATGAGTACATGATTGCAAAGATGTTTCCTATCTGCTCTCCCCTCATAATAGAATTTTACCTAATTACTGGGATGATATCTAAAAGGTGAGCAAAATGCCAATATCAGAAACTGTTAGGTATACTAAAGTTTATATAAACAGTGTTAAATAAGCATTTTCATAATGTTTGCTTAACATTTGCTTTCAAGAAGATTTTTCTGCCTACACAATAGACCTGTGATTAGTTTCCCACATCTCGTGAATGATGTGGACTCTGGCTCCTTTGCATACAAATGTTTATAGAAAAAAGCCTGGGATTCTGGGAAAGGCCACACGCCTGTAATAATGGTGCCTTTTTTTCAATGGCAGAGAGCATGTCTGCAGCACACAAAGGTAAGTAAGGCTAGGAGATGTGCCCGAGCAGACTGTGGGGGCAGAAATGTGATGGGGGCAGAAATGTGATAGCAAAGGGCTTCACAGCAGTCCGGGAGTTTCTCCCTGTCCTTCCAATCTCTCTCAGGATAAAACGTCACACCTCACATTCAAAACAATCCTTTTCCACACATGCTTCCCTTTGTCTACCAAGTAATCCCTACAAAGAATTCAGAGCCTGGAGGGCAGTCAATGATCAAGAAACACTGAAGGACAAAAAACAAAACAAACATCGTAGGACACAGGAAGCAAATCCAAATAAGGATGGCTGAATACTGAATAGTTCATCACTATCAAGATATTTGACACAGAAGTCTCTTTTGTGGCTTTCTTCCCTAGCCTGGATGGATTAATGTGAATCATACACATATTTATCATGAAACATTTCAGACATTCAAAAAACAGAAGTATAAATACCCATGTGCCCTTGGTCCAGTTTTAAAGAATAAAATTTTATCCAGTGCAATTGTAAGCCCCTAGGTATTCCTCAGAGATTGTGTCTCCCTCCCTACGGACAGAACCAGTATTCTGAATTGAGTATCATCCCATGCATTTCATGAAAATTATATTTCATGCCAACCCCATGGAAGTTATGAACATACTCTTTCAATTCCAAAGCTCTAGGGCACTTTTTAAATTGTGCTAAAAATATCTCTCTTATTGCTCTAATAAGTTAATACTAAAAATATTTTTAGCATCACATGAAGCTTTCTACAGTGCATTATTTTAAATGAGTCAATTAATTGGTAATAAATATCTCAAGTTAACAATAAATTTAAGTAATCTGGGGACTCTGTGGATTAATAGTTTTTAATTCCACTTTTCTTTAGAGCTTAAAAAAATGAAGCCATTCAAAAGTAGAAGGCATCCTTAATTACCTGGAGGTTGGCCAAGGTCCATGCCATTCATTGTCAATGGACAGTAGCCTGAACGTAATACTTTTTCCTTTCTTTCTTTCTGTCTTTCTTTTTTTTTTTTGGCTACCCTTAACTTCTGCCATAGAGAACATAATACTTTACAGGGACTAGTAACAAAGAGGTGTACTCTATACTCTTTAAGGTAGGCAAAATTCCCAGTGAACTCAGCCTTGTGCCTGACACTCCCTGGTATTAATTAGGCATGTTTCAGAGTTGTATGGCTGTTTGTTAAGCAACAGGGCACCATTTTCTGAATCTCTGCACCATGATAGTCATCCAAGAGGCATGTTTGCTAGACATCAAATACTTTTGCCAGAATGGCAGAACAGCTGATGCACTTAGAAAGGGCATTGTTTTAGGCTAGCTCAGTAAAATATGAATGGGTCAAATGAAGCACAGTTCATTCTGTGAAGGGCCAGATTAATGAAGCATTGTTGGGAATCAGCAGTGAGGATAAGCTTGAGCCCAGTTCCCAGAACAATGACCTGGTATATTATTAATTCAAACCCACAATTGTTTATCTAAAACTGAAATCTAAGGAACTCTGGAAGCTGATAATTTGTTCAAAACTCGGTAGATGCCAAAACCATATACTAGTCTGAACTCATTTAGCGGCACGCCGTCACTTGAACTGATACTAGGCTATTTAAAGTCTTTATTTAAACTAGTTCTTGTGACTATTTCTATGCTTTGTTGCAGAAACATTAATGTATTTGATGAGAGGTTTTGCTCCTGGAAATAGCTATACAATATATACAATTACCATTTTTTATTTATTAAAAACAGGTATAGCAAGGATGCGGAAATTTCTCTGGTCAAGTGTGCAATCAAAGATAGCCAGGCTGGAGCTATCTTGAGGGTACCCCACTCAAGAGAAGCTGCCTGTGGAGCAAGAGCAGCATTAAGGGGGTCAGTAGGGTTATATGGGGGAGAGAAGAAGGAGTTGACAGGCTTGAAAATGCATCAGGCTGGTTTATCCCAAATCAGAGAAACAGTGGGGACCCCCACTATAGGGTGCCCCAAAGAACCTCTACATATGCTCCACTGGATGCCTGTTTCACAGAAAGCATCTATAGTCAAGAGAGAACAAACACAGTACAACTTAAGTAACATGGCACTTGCCCCTTTTCACTGCCCTCCCGTTTGCCACAATACCAGAGGAGAAAAGGACCCAGGAGCGTATGTGCACGTGGGTCTCCCTTTCAGGCTTCTCTCACTTTGATCTCCACAGTTAACCCTTGCCACCTTCCATCCCATTCCATCCTTTCTTCCATCCCTGGCAGAGAAATTGTTGTGCCTGGCTCTCTGGCTCACACATGAACAAAAGCACATTGTTTCTCTCAGCACAGCCAAGCAGGCCGGAATTTTCCAAAAGAAACTGAAGACAAAGAAACACGAGCAAAGAAAACACAAAGTTCATAGGTAGAGTCAAGCTAACAGTCCATGTTTCCAATCCTACAGGACCTACACAGCGCCAAACTCTCAACTATCCTGTCCCACACCCTCTCTGAGAGTCCTGTCCAGGGAAACTCGATGTCATATCTTCCACAGACCTCCTCTCCACACCTTTCTTTATTTCCAGTGCCTTCTTAGAGGAGGATGTGGAAGACTCATGGCTGAACAATGGGTGATACACACATAGATTAAGAAATATCACACTTTCAAAGCTTTTGAGTCAGACAGGCATGACTGGCTTTATGAGAATGCTTTGCAACCTTAGCTTTTCTATCTATATGGCATGTCTTTTGGTAGAGTTGCAAAGTGCTCATATAAATGCTTGCATATGGCAAGTACTCAAGAAATGTTCCCCAGCATAGGGAATACAGTGAATGATATTGTAGTCATGATGTGTGGTGACAGACGGTAGCTACACTTGTGGTGAGCATAGCATATTGTATAGACTTGTGGACCTAAATTGTACACCTCAAACTGTAACATGGTATGCCAACTATAATTCAATTAAAAAATGTTGGCTGGAATGCCTGGGTGGCTCAGTGGGTTAAGTATCTAACTTTGGCTCAGGTCATGATCTCACAGGTTGTGGGTTTGAGCCCTGTGTTGAGCTGACAGCTCAGAGGCTGGAGCCTGCTTCAGATTCTATGTCTCCCTCTCTCTCTCCCTCTCTCTGCCCTTCTCCTGCTTGTGCTCTCTCTCAAAAAAAAAAAAATGAATAAACACTTAAAAAATAAAAAATAAAAATAAAGTGTTTGTTATTATCATTATCATTCAGTGTAGGAACACAGTACTGGATGGTTTCAAAACCATCTCATATTGTCTTCCTTCTCCCTCCCTGTATCTTATGTCTCCATCTCTCCTTTCTTTCTCACATTCCTCCTACTCTCATGGGTAGGTAAAGGTCATTTCTTCATACCTGGATATACCCAACAGGTTTCCCTATCGATTTGAACAAACCATATTATAGGTTTATGGGAATAAATCATAAAAGTCATCAAGCCACACACAGGAGAAGCTTAGCTTTTTTTTTTTTTTAAGTTTATTTATTTTTGAGAGAGAGAGAAGGAGAGCTTGCAAGCAGGGGAGGGGCAGAGAGGGAAACAGAGAATCCCAAGCAGGCTCCATGCCGCCAGTACAGAACCCGATATGGGGCTTGAGCTTGCAAACTGTAAGATCATGACCTGCGCTGAGATCATGACCTGAGCCAACATCAAGAGCCAGTCACTTAACTGACTGAGCCACCCAGGTGCCCCAAAGCTTAGCTGGCATCTGGACCAAAGAACCTTAGTACCATGGCACACAACTACATCCCAGGACTAGCTGGACATTTCTGTTTGATCTCTGAAGGACATCTTCATTTCTAAAACCTAGAAGGTGAATCTTAAGGTCAACCACTCATCATCACATTTTCCCCAACTCATCTGGCTCATGTTTGAGCCTTCTCATCCCCATCCAGGCATCAAACAGACCCAGGCTCAAACCTTGGCTCAGTATTAAATTACTGACATTAAGTGCTTAATTTTTCTAAGCTTCAGTTCGCTCTTTGTGGGATTGTGATTAGACTATATCCCTAACAGAGCCTTTGAAGATTAAATGAGAAAATGAAATGTCAGGCACTTAAGGGCCAATAAATGGTGGCTGACATCATCACTATATGTTTACCATATTACAATTACACTATATGAACAATTAAGTGGACAATTTATATCCAAAGATTTAAAAAGGACTTTCTGTTATATAATCTCTCATTCACATAGAACCTAGTCAGTAAATCAGTGATTCTCAACACTGAGGTTCTTAAGAGTCATCTGTTTACCTTTAACCCTTGATAAATGTCCTACTCAACTTAGACGGAAGTACAAATAGCACATTTATGGACTTGGATACTATTGATTTTCTATTTAGGGGCCATCTTTATTCCCAACTCCAATCACATGATTAAACAAAATTTCCCTTATATTTATTGTTCTTGGAAGCCTGTCAATTAAGGTAAAGAATTTGACTACTAACATGTTTACAGTTCACACTCATATTGACTATCAGGGCCCCGTGCCCCTAGTCTTTGCTTCTGTCCAAAGTCCCTCCTACAAAATGCAGCCATTTCTTCTCTGTAGTAGGAGGTAAAAATGTTTGGTTTTCTTTAATGTTTGTTAAATAAGTAAATCCACAGGTAGAGGATGGCTAAATGGCCCTCATGTTGCCACCTCGTCTGAAGAATGAGTGGGTCACAGATACCAGACATAGCATCGCATACTTTTTTTGTTTGGAAATGTACCAGTGAGAGGCAGACCTATGTTGCTGAGTCAGACGCACCTGGACTGGAGGTTTGACTCTGGGAAGGTGAGTTTATCTCTTTGACCCCCTTAAAGATGTAGATAATGATAGCACCTACCTCCTAAATCATTGGGAGGATTAAATGAGTTAATGAGAAGTATATAGCTTTTACTAGATAGTCTCCTGGGTGCGGACTTCACATCTGCCTTTGAGGTTGCTCCAGCCGCTCTTATTTTTGTTCACCTCTTTGACTGGGATGAGGAAACTGGCATGTGAAAAATGGACTTTTAGATATTAGATAAAAACTAAAAAAATATGAGTAAAGCATGGGCTTTAGTTAATCATATTGGTTCATTTTCTATGACAAATGTACCTTAGTAATGTTAGTAATAGGAGAAATGAGTTGTGGGGTAAATGGAAACTCTGTAATATTATTGTAACTTTCTTATCAATCTAAAACTATTCTAAAGTAAAAAGTTTATGGGCTATTAAAATATCTGTTAATATCAAAATTATAAGAACTCAAAGTTATACATATGTTTGTAATTTTTCCTATCTGTACATAATATGTCTATTTGTACAAAAAATCAGAATAAAAATGGAAAGGAATTTTTTATTTTATTTTATTTTTTAAACTTTTTAAAATTATTTTGGGAGAGAAAGAGAGAGACAGAGAATGCAGGAAGGGCAGAGAGAGAGGATCCCAAACAGGTTCTGCACTGTCAGCACCAAGCCCGATGCGGGGCTCAAACTGACAAACAGTGAGATTGTGACCTGAGCCAAAACCAAGTCGGACGCTTACCCAACTGAGCCACTCAGGTACCCAAGAAAGGAATTTTTTTTAAATGGACTTCAGCCAGGATTAAAGAATACTTTGGTGAGATGATAACATCGATTACTTCTAAAACCCGCAGGCCTCTTGTATGAAAGACAAGATATATGCTGTTTAGTGCCCAAGGCAGAAATAATGAGCAGAAACTAAAAATGATGCAGTTTCAGCTCAGATAATGATTAAAACTGACCACACACACGCACACACACACACACACACACGGCCTCTTTCAAAGATGTTCATGGAGGGGGCAGATGACCACCCATCAGGGGATGTTGTAATGAGTGGGTATCAACTTGCACTTGATAAAATTTTATGTATTTTATGACCATCTCCTTATCCTCATGTCCATCTGTTCTACTTTGCCCTTTTCTCCCTTTACGGTTTTTTCCCCTTTCTTTATGCTTTTGGTACATTAAGTTTTAGGTTTGGAAAAGACTTCAAAGACCATCTAGCTCTTATCGGTGCATGGATTTTTGACTCTCTCCTTGGCCTCTGGTATTATATGTAAACACATCACCAAGAGTCCTACTCATTCAACTTAAACTTTATTCCTTGTTCTCTCTTCTACTGGCTCAAGATCCTCATCCCAGGCTTTCTTCCCTTTGACAACTTGTCTGGACACACCTCTCTGTCTCTGCTATCAGAATGCTCATAGATCTGTTCTTGCCCTCTTGCCACACATGAAGCCATGACTGTCCTGCTACTAGGAAAGTCTCAGAGACTTGCTAGACAATGAGGAACAGAAAAATGTTTATCACTGTTTGGCCCTGAGGCTGACATCCAATCTCAGTAATTATTTTCACGCAACATTTATAATCAGGCCATGGCCTTTCATGCCCTGTACATTTGCATAAATAGATCCTAAGAGATGACACAGAAAGGCAACTTGAAAGATGCGTCGTGATCACAAAACCATCCTGCACTAAACCAGAACATGCCACACACACTCTCTAAGATTGAACTGATTGAACCCGAGCTCCTTTTGATTCACATCTTCTAAGTAAGTCCATAGATTCACAATGAACTTGGCAGACTCATGTATTCTATAGATAAGACCACTGGCCCTTTCAATGGCTCGCCCCATCTACAAATTCTGACCGAATTCTGCCCAGACCATGCTTACTAGCTGCCCCCTAAGCCTCATCTGATGAATAATGGTAACTTCTAAGTAAGTAACCTTCCTTAACTCCTGCCCTTTGAGATGCCATATGGTGGTGCTCTGACTTGCTCAATATGTGTAGACCTAATTTGGGATGATCATCAGGTTCCCCTGGTGATCTTTGACCAGGGAGTTTAACAATTCCTTTCCTGGTTAGGCCAATTTTCTTCTTGTTTGCCTACCACATACCTACTTGTGTTTCAAGAATCCATTTAACTATCACTATGCGTCTTTCCCCATTCCTTCTTCACCTCAGTCCTCAGCGTCATTTGTTAGCCCATCCTGTGTGTTCCCCATGCGCTGGGCTAGGCCTTGTGTTAGCTTTTCTTTCACTATACGTTCTGTATTTGTATTCTTTCATGTGTGTCTCCCCAGTCTCTCCACCTGTCCTTAGGGGCACGATCACTTTTATGCATCTTTAGATGTGCAGTGTCTATCCTGTTCCTGATACATAATAGACACTGAAAAAATAGCTGTTATTTAAACCCAGACTATTCTTGGGGCACCTGGGTGGCTCAGTCGGTTGGGCATCTGACTTCAGCTCAGGTCATGATCTCTCGGTTCGTGGGTTCGAGCCCCGCGTCAGGCTCGGTGCTGACAGCTCAGAGCCTGGAGCCTGCTTCAGATTCTGTGTCTCCCTCTTTCTCTGCTCCTCCCCCATTAATGTTCTGTCTCTCTGTGTCTCTTAAAAATAAATAAAAATTAAAAAAAAACAACCAGATTATTCTCAACAAAACAGGAGAGTCTAAAGAGAGAGAGATGTGTGTTAATTATTCTTTCTTGGCCAACATCTATGTATGGGGGAGCCTTACCTAGAACAAATCTCTATAATGCCCATTCCTTTGTGGTGAAAAAAGTCTACGTAATCATGCACTGGATGGCCAGAGTCATAAGTATGAATGTAGGATTACAGAGACCCAGGTGAGGGGCACGACAAATAAACTGTTAGCAATCCTATTTTGCAAAGAAGAAAATTGATTGCATTAAAGTTTTTCATTTTTAAAAATTCTTTTAATTATTAAGATAGTAGATTATATATATAGTATAGATAAAATCCTCTTAGAACTCTATCTCCATCCTGATGCCAGCCTTACTTCCCCAGAGGTGTTTGTTGTTATAAGTTAATTGTGTATCCTTCCAGATTTTTCTATGCATTTATAAGCACAGGGAAAATATAGTCCTATGTTGTGTCTCTTTCATTTAAATTTAATCATCAGTGTCTTTAGAGCTTCATAAACACTAAGTTTTATGTGTGAGTTACCAATGGCAAAAAAATGAATAAAAGACATTCATTTACTTGGCTGTTACTTATCCTGTGTCTAAGTAAAAATGTGAAGAATTAAGCATACTCAGAGTAGATGTGTATTTTACATATAACATATATCTTATATTAATAAATATGAATACATGTTATATTAACCTTATGTTCCCCCAAAACTATGACTGATCCCCAGTATTGCTCAGGTTAGTGTTATAAAGGTTAATGAGATAATTCATAAAACCATTTCAGCTATTGAAAAAAAATATTTCAGCTGTTTAGAATGCAAAAGCTAAAAATAAAGCAGTAAGCTTTAAGTGATCAAAAACACCTAAATGCACAACAGACATCTATTATAGTTAGTGGAAAATTAATTATTACCTTATAACCTAAAGGCCTGTATATAGTCACAAAATACTTATTTAACAGTGGAGAAATAATACATGAAGATATCACTTCTTTCTCTTCTACATAAAACTCTAGTTTGCCTGTATAAGTCAGTCATCATTACATGTATAATTTTATATTTTATAATAGGAAAATCACATTCATACTCAATAATTTTATTTTAGCAACAACATGAAGTTTTTCCGTCCAAACACTGAGAATACCGTTCTAAAATGTGTGATGAAAAGGGGTCAAGGAATGATGAACTGACGCATTCACAGTGGGAAGTAGTTAGTATTTCTGGTTGTGGACATTATTTGCTAATAAATTGTGTTTTAAAATCTGCAAAACCTTTTAGAAATGCAATTAATATGCACATTCATAAGCATTCCAGGAAATCACCAGCTTAATATTGAAGAATAATATGAATAAAACATATAGTCAATATAAGTATAGGCTTTACTTCTATAGCCCCTACCTTATGTGTGAAGGTATTGTCCATCCTAAACAAGGCGGAAATAAGCAAGGCACAGTTATACCCAGCTAAAAGTTCATTCTTTCCCCCATTTAACCAACCTAACAGAGGCTCGTTATAACCAATATTCTTGGTATTGGGTCATTACCTTGTGATATCAAATACTGTGATATTTTAATGACACATCTCAAGAGGGATGATTTTTCCTTAACTTTATTTATTTATTTCTTGAGAGAGAAAGCGATTATAAGTAGGGGAGGGGCAGAGAGGGGAGACACAGAATCCAAATCAGGCTCAAGGCTCTGAGCTGTCAGCACAGAGTCATGAACCATGAGATCAGGACCGGAACCAAAGTTGAATGCTTAACTGACTGACGCACCCAGGCACCCCCAGAAAACAAAATTTTGAAACTGCTAGAAAAAGTTTAGCGTACACACACACACACACACACACACATGCGCGTGTGACAAAAAGAGCAGAAGATTTATCTTAAGAAATTGGCTCAAGCAATTATGGAGACTGGCAAGTTTAAAATCTGTAATTCAAGTCCAAACATCATCGGGCTGATTGCCCAGGAAAGACGTAATATTGTAGTTCAAACCCAAAGGCCTTCTGCTGCCAGAATTCCCTCTTGCTTGGAGGAGGTTAGTCTTTTGTTCTATTCATGCCTTCAACTAATTAAATGAAGCCCACCTATATAATGGAAGACAATCTCTTACAAAAAATCTACCAATTTAAATGTAAATCTCATCCAACACACCTTCACAGAAACATCCAGAATAATTTTTGATCACATATCTGAGTACCATGGCCCAGCCAAGTTGACATAAAATTAACCATCACAGAGAACTTGACCACTGTGGCAGAAAAAGTTTGGGGCCTCCCAGGAAGAAATGAGAGCACCTGGTGGTCACTAGTCAGCAGCCCATTGCAGAGAATTCTGAGATCAATGCAACCAATAAATTTTGCTTTCAACATGAAGTCTGCTGATCCTCAGAAATTCTTCTAAGTACAGCTTGAGCCCGGGACTCCTCTTTTATATTTTATATTATTTTATTTTATTTTTTAGTTTTTGGTGGACTCCTTTTTTATTTTTTTATTTTTATTTTTTTAAAGTTTATTTACTTTTTTTTTAGTAATCTCTATATCCAATGCAGGGCTTGAACTCATAACCCTGAGATCAAGAGCCCTATGTCCCTCCAACTCAGCCAGCAAGGCGTCCCTGGTGGACTTCTCTTTTAAAGCCATTTTCCAGGGGCACCTGGGTGGCTCAGTCAGTTAAGCATCCAAATTTGTCTCAGATTGTGATCTCGTGGTTCATGGGTTGGAGCCCCACATTGGGCTCTGTGCTGACAGCTCAGAGCCTGGAGCCTGCTTTGGATTCTGTCTCCATCTCTCTGTCCCTCCCCCACTTGCACACTGTCTCTCTGTCTCTCTCCTTCTCTCTCTCTCTCTCTCTCAAATATAAATAAATGCAAAAAAAATCATTTTTCAGCAGATATATTATAAAAAAGTCCCCACTTATTATCTCATTTCATCTTTATAACAATTTTGCTGGGCACGTTTATTTTTCCCCTTTATTCAAGAGAAAATTAGGGCTCAGAGAGCCGCTTGCCTGAGGCCATGTAGCTCAGAAGCAGCAGAGGTAGCACCAAATACAGGTTTTAGACTACAAGTTTTATGCTTTTTCTCCCTAGAGAGGAAAAACTATCTTTGCTTCAACTCTACTTTTATTGTCATGAATGTTCGTACCCTTTGGACGTATTTTATAAGAGCTAATAGACAATTAATATGTTTAAACCACTATACTTGGGTCTCTGGGGCCAACAGCGGAGTCTAATCCCTAGTGGCATAAGCTCATAGGCTACTGGGGGTTAACTCAAATTTTCCAAGCTCACAGGGAGATTCAGGTGCTGTCAATAATATCTACTGCAGGGAACCGAGGTGGCTCAGTCGGTAGATTACCATGACTCTTGATTTTGAGGTTGTGAGTTCCAGCCCCACATCGGGCATGGAGTTTAGTTTAAAAATAATAATATTGACTCCATATTAAAGAACAGGCTTTGAAGGGAGAGACTACAAAATGAGTGATTTAGTCAAGATTTTATATTTGAGCTCCACATTACTTCAGTGATGACCTCAGGAGCGATAGCTCTGACTATGAAGCCAATTCGCAAACACATCTAATATCCTTTTCATATTTTATTCTTCTGACTAAGCAAATAATCCTGATGCTTATGGAAGACAGTAGGTTTTGCCAAATTTTCTAGCTGAGAATAGATGCAAAGATTTTTTTTGCTAACATTCCTAAGACGACCACAAAACTTCAGGTTTAAAAACCAACATTCTTATTATAATTTGTGCTTATATGAGAATGAGTTGCATGAACTATGCACATCAATTTTGTTTTTCTTTTTGAGTTTCTATCACTATTTTTAGCTCTTAGTAGCTATGATGCTCATCGTGTACATTTTCCATTCCACGAGCTATTTTACACACAGTGATAAAAAAATACATCTTTTCTGAGAAACATTTTTATGTCCCTAGGCATTCTGCCTTATGTGTACAAAAGTTACAAAGACAGAAATTGACTTAGTGTTGGGTGGGTGAATTTTGTCATGAAGGATAAGCAATTGTTTCACAGACCACTGTTCTATTCAGATTTTACTCAAAGCTCAATAAATGGCATGTGTACCTTTGGTTGAAGACTGCTTTTCTATAACATCAAAGAAACTAGATTGAGAAATAACCAGATAGATACTATGAACTCTCTGAAAGGCAATTTGAATCATCACAGAATCTGTCTGTTCATGTTGGCAAGCTGAATTGATACTAAGAATAAATATTAGGGGTACCTGGCTGGCTCAGCCAGAGAAGTCAGCAACTCTTGATCTCGGGTCATGAGTTCAAGCACCACATTGGACATAGAGTTTACTGAAATATAAAATAAAATTTAAATTTTAAAAAAGTAAATACTAGTCAAGGTATTTTTGGGTGGAAGTAAAATAACAAAAATTAAAGTGGCTTTAAAACTAACTTATTTTTATCACAAAACGGAAGTCCAGAGACCTCTAAGCTGGTTTTTCTGCAATTTTGTTTATTTATGTTTTATTTTTAAAGATTTTAATAATTTTTTTTTGTTTTGAAAAAGAGAGAGCACAAGTAGGGAAGGGGCAGAGAGGAAAGGAGAGAGGGAGAGAAACCCAAGCAGCCTCTGCACCACCAGCGCAGAGCCCGATGTGGGCTTGAACCCAGAAACTGCAAGATCATAACCTCAGCTGAAGTTGGACACTTAGCTGACTGAGCCACCCAGGCACCCATGCAATTTCTTGATCACTGTCACAAGATAGTCTTCTGGAATTCAAGCTTCACCCCTCCTATGCAATCGCATCAAAACCAGAAAGGTTGGGGTGGGAGGTATGGAGAAACTTTTCTTTCTTTTCTTTCCCAGAAATTCTCAACAGACTTGCCCTTATGTCACAGGCCAGCATGAAGGTCACAAGAGAGGCTGAGAATGCAACTGTTTGGCATTGTCTGCCTCTACTGTGGGAGGCAATCCTGCCAGCAAGGAAGGCGGGAGATGAGGTATGACCTTGGGAAGGCACCCAACAGGATCTGCCACAGGGCCCTTGTAGCTATGGTCACTGCATGTGCCTTGCTGGTTTCCTATGGCCAACAAGCTAACATACGGAATGTGCACTGTTACATGGGGTGGGAGGAAGATTAGAGAGTGGAAAACAACTGGCTAGTATAGAAAGGCAGTCAAGTGAATCAGTAACCTGCAGGAGAAAAGCTGTAAACTCCCCCTAATTGACAAAGCTATTCAAGTCACCAGGACAAAACTTCCAGGTTAATCAGCTGACTACTGAATATCAAATATTCAGAGGTCTCTCAGAAATCCTCTCTGGATCTTTTTCCAGCCCTCCGAAGCCTCATAGATTTTGAAAGTGATCTTTTTGTTGGGGCTTCGCCTCCTAATGGTTTGACTGGAAATTGACTTTGTACTTGTTCAATTTGTCATTCTGGAATTCTGTCACACTGTCCTAGCAAGCAATTAGGAATTCACAGTTAGAAATCCAGAGAGGCACCTGAGTGGCTCAGTCCTCTGAACATCAGACTTCAGCTCAGGTCATGATCTCGCAGCTGGGGAGTTCAATCCCCACATCGAGCTCATTGCTGTCAGCAAGGAGCCCAACTTGGGTCTTCTGTCCCCATTTCTCCCTGCCCCTTCCCCGCTTGTGGTTTCTCTCTCAAAAATAAATAAATCATAAAAAAAAAAAGAACAACCCAGAAGCCAATGCACAGAGTATTCTAGAAACTGCTTATTAAAGATAATATGGTCTCTCATTTGCATTCATTAATGAGGACACCCTCCCTACAGAATCCAAAGGATGGTGTCATGCCAGAATTTTGTTTCATTCAGAAGAATCCCATCTTCCCAATAGCCTCAGAAAGAGCTTTTCTCATTAGAGCTATTTTCATTAGAACAAAATAGTTAATGCATAGCAAAACAAGACTGGGGGGGCGGAGTTGACTGGCCATTGTGTA
Organism: Crocuta crocuta; assembly: GCF_008692635.1. Lineage (NCBI taxonomy): Eukaryota > Metazoa > Chordata > Mammalia > Carnivora > Hyaenidae > Crocuta > Crocuta crocuta. The sequence goes on from NW_027532002.1 coordinate 8,626,794, forward strand.
TTGTAAAGTATGGACAAACATCTTTTGTTTTCTTGCTGTTGTTAAAAAAACATGATAGTAAACATCCTGATCAAATTTAAAAGGCAGGCATTTGAATATTTTTAATTAGAAGGACTAGCACATAGGGCCACAGTTAGTCAAATCTAGAGTTCCCATTTCAGATGTAGATCATAAATGTGGGCATTATTGCCTTTTACAATACACCATTGATAGAACACCAACTTTAAAGCCAATTAAAGGTTGGCAATCTTCCTACCATTGGCAAAGTAACACTTGTTAACAGTTCCCCTTGTGCCACATTTCAGCATAATCACTGATTTCTGGAAACCTTATTTAGCACTTACGGATATTTTGAAATCTCTAATGAATTTCTTTTTATAGACATTTTTACGTTTTACTCTAATTTTTTAAAGGTGTTCGGGTAGTTTAATTTTATACACTCAGATGGTGCATGTACCCAGATATTTATAAGTAAAGGACAAAATGTTAGAGTATGTAGAACCATACTCTATAAATAATAGTTTGCTCATAATACTCAGATTTTAATGGTTCCATTTCTGAAATCTAATTGTACCCAAATTCATTCAGGAAAGCTTCACATTAGAATCTGAATATGCAGACGCCATTCTGTTTAATAAATTACAAGTTCTTGTTATTTAAGAATTAGTTAAAAAACAGAACAAGTAAATTCCTTCATAGCTATTTACTTCAAATAAAAGTGTTTTGGAGGCTAACAAAATCTTTTTTTCAATTTCATCTGGAAATAATTTGATAAGCTTGGCAAAGATGTGACAAACCAATGAGCTAAGAACTTTTGAGTTATTTTAGTCTTGAGTTACCAGCACAGAACAAAAAACGAGTTTTCGCCAATGAAAGAACAGCCTGATTATGTGCTATGCTAATGCTAAGGTGAAAATGAGCAATAGCGCCTTCTCGCTTAGGTTTGGGATTCTGGTGTGCTTCAAATAGACAACACTAATGCAAGATGACACTATATATTCAGGTACTCAATACTAGAACTTAGATAATATTAAAAAAAAGATTATAGAAAGCATCTTGATATTCAGTATTGGAAATAGATATTAACAATAGTATTAGCATAAGATGATACAATGGATCCAGATATTGACAGCAGATTGATTCAGGTAGAAGTGAGTGGTCTTCAAAAAGATCAGCAACCTTCAGTACCTGCTTATATCATTTTTGCTTTTTGTCATCTAAACACGCATTAATTAACAATCCTGTACAAGATTACAGGATCACAAAAGCCACATAATTTAACATGTCTTTATCTTTTTCTTAAAAAAAAATGTTTATTGACTTTGGAGAGAGAGTGTGCACACACACACAAGTGGGGGAGGAGCAGAGAGAGAAGGAGACACAGAATCTGAAGACAGCTCCAGGCTCCGAGTGGTCAGCATGCTTAACCAAGTGAGCCATCCAGGGGCTCCCATGCCTTTATCTTTAGCTAGCTATTCCTTGCCACATGCAGTGTTTATGTCAGGACAAATAGCAATATAAACGTTAATTGTTCCTTTTTGTGTGTGTATAAAAAAAACTGTTACCATTGCAAGGTTAATTAAGTACATATTGTTCACTTTGATTTAATAAATGGGAAGGTTCTTCCAAAGAAATGTGCTAGTTGTCTAGGAATGGTTACTTATTATATTTTTTAATGTTTATTTATTTTTAAGAGAGAGAAACAGACAGAGCATGTGTGGGGGAGGGGCAGAAAGAGAAAGACACACACACAGAGAATCCGAAGCAGGCTCCAGGCTCAGAGCTATCAGCACAGAGCCTGAAGCCGGGCTCCATCTCGTGAACCAAGAGATCATGACCTGAGCCAAAGTCAATGCTTAACCTACCAAGGCAATCAGGTGTCTCTAGGAATAAGTTTAAATTTAGAGTAATATACAAGTTTAAAGTTTGTAAATGATGTCGATCATGGTGAAAAATCAGAAACGACCCTCATAAATAAACTTAGGCCTTGATGAAATAAATTACATCTTTATGGTGGCATGGCAGAGGCAATTAGTTGCCTCTCCATCAGTTAATCTTTATTTCTTAGTCATAGCCTGATTTCATTCAGGGTGGTGGAGTATCCAACAAAAAGGCTCCATTTTCCAGCAGCTCTTAGAGTTAGCAGAGCCTCAGGACTCAGTTCTGGTTAATAAGAGGCAAGCAGAGCTGGGCTCCTTAAAGGGCATTGACTCAGCCTGGAGAGTTGGCTTTTTGTGGTTCTCCCTTTCTCCTTTTTGCCCATGCTGAACTCAGATCATGAGCTGACCTTGAGGGTGGAAGCCCTACGCACATGGAGCCTAAAGGAGAAACAAGATAAAATGGGCCCATGTCCTTGCAGACTTGGCTGAACATGGGCTTGGCAAAGCTGTGCGGTCATGTCAGGAACCCTACTTAGAAGGCCTAGAGCTTAGCTTAATGCTCTATTGTCCCGGTCTTGAAACTCATAATAATTCTGTTTTAGAAGCTGTGTTCTCTTTATCTTTTAAATTTTTTTCATTTATTTATTTATTTAACACATTTATTAATTTATTTAAATGGAGTGACGGTCTACTGAGAAGGATATTTGATTATTGGGAAATTTTGCTTTTGTTAGGTTTCTAAAAAGTGGATTATGCACAGTATGCGACTTTATAAGATACACAAACACATAGACACACATAGGAAAAAAAGACCAACAATAATTATCCAAAAGTGTTCATAATGTTTATGTTTAGGGTTTGGGATTATTGATGATACTTCTCCTCCGTGTGATTTTCTATATTTTTCAGACTTCCTAAAGTGAATATTGATTACTTTTATAATTAGAAAATTTAAAATTAATCCTGAACTAGAATCTGTATGACACTGAGCCTCGAGTAATTTTCTACAGTTTCCTTAGTTTGGAGATTTCCGAATTATGCAAATGATACAGACTGGTTGTAACAAATGACACAATACAAAGTTTAATGAAGGAAAAAACTGATTTCATCTGTCTGTCCTATCCCTGCTGTCTGTCTGGGGTAAACAGGTTAAAAAGAGTGACAAGTACCTTTCTACAAATTACGCAGTATAATCAAATCTATGCAATTTGTTCACCACACATGCGTGCGTGCACAGGAAAAGAAAAGAGAAATGGATTGATTTTTTAGGTTTACTTGTTTCCTGTGAAACTGAGTCCTAGTATACATATTACTCCACAAGGTATTATTTTTCACCTAATATATCAAGAACTTCTTTATAAGCCAAAACAAATAAATTTATCATTTTTCTAATTTTCTACACCTACAGAGAGACACATCATGTTATATTTTGCGTTTCATGTTTCCCATCTCATTTTGGAGCTCGGCGGTGACTTTTCAACAGAATTTAGTAAACATTCTACTACCTTGTGGAGGTCAGGAAGTGGTATGTACGGATGGGGTGTTCCTTCTGAGTGAACTCACTGCCAATCTTCATCAGAAGTTCATCAAAGGAAATGCTTTAAATTTGTGTTCCAAACAAGACCCCTTCCCCAGCCATCTGTTTTCCTTTGCCTCTACTTTCTTATTCCATATTTCATCCTGTATCGTACTAAAATCTCTAGTCGGTCCTGTGGTTTGCAATTTGCTTTATGATGCTTTATCCTCTTCTTCTTTAAAAGGAAACAAGATTTGGTACTTTGAAGAAGTAAGCCAGAATACAATTTAATATTTATTAGTTTAACCTTAAAAGGGTAGAGAAAACGGAAGTTTTCAGCAGAACCTGTGGTACCAATAGTACGGCCTGTGGAGGCACTGAGGGAATTGGGGGGGGGGGGCAGAGGAATTACAAAATAGACCAGGCTGATATTTAAAAATGAAGGTTCTTCCTTCGTGATACTGAAAACAGATTTGCGAGTCTTTGTCTCAAAACTGACCAGTGTACGGCTTTGTGTTAACAAAGTCTCAGTGAGTTCTCAGTGACCTCAATGTCCTTCTTCATATGAGACTGTTAAAAGATTCTGTCTCCTCTCAAGTGCATGTGCATGCACTGAACTGTGCTTAAATCTTCATTTAATCTGAGCTGGCAAAGGGTTGCTCTACAAACCAATGGTTCTTTTATCGTTTTAAAATATATTACATGAATAATTAAGTTGTTTCTTCTCTATAACAAGTTCACCATTGCATCATCTACTGATAATGAATCCACGCCTTCCTAATGTTGCGTATTTATGGCTTTGTCATCATTAGCAGTTATTCACTGTGCACTGACTGTGCTCTTCAGTCTGTGCTGTGGTTCCTATCACCACAGGAAACACGTAATTACCCTCTGGGGGTTATTTTCTTGAAAACAAAAATTGATGGAGTTTTTATTCCCCACATAAGTGGACAGGAAAATCTTTACAGGATGCAAATGCAAAATGTAGACGAAACAGCCTTCACATCGAATGTATTGTGAAAACACGAGAAAAACCCCTCAAATCCTACAGCCACAGTATCTTTCCAAAAGCTAGATCTTTGTACCCAGAGATGGAGTTGGGCCCATTTGTTACTTTAAGGGCTTTGCCCACAATGCAGACAGAAAATAAAAACTGAACAAAGAAAAATAAAATTAAAGTGAACCCTCAGCTCCAAAGGCGCAGCAAGAAATGACTATTTCTCCCCAAGCCAAGGTTAACGCCAGGCTAAACGTGGTGACTAAAGAGGGCCTTGTCCTCTAGGCCTGGCCTGGCCAGAGGCAAGCTTGTGCAATAGGAAGTGTGTCCCTGGAACATTCACCCTGTCTCCAAACAGCTCCCTTTGCCCTTTGTAGCTACCTCTCCTCCTCTCTCTCTCCTGTTCTCAGGGCTCTCTCTGTCCCTGGCTAAATTTTGCTCTCAGTTGGCAGCTAATTAATGGGTAAGAGGGTACATTTGTAGAAAAAACTGTGCTGCTAAGGATTTACAATGTCTTTATGTGTTTCAACGTCTTTCAGTTATTAGAAACAGAGAGGAAAATTCGAGTTAGTAGAAAAGCCAGTTTGGCTCTGGGTCAGTAAACCTATCTGGCAATCTAATAGAATCAAACCTCAGTAATTAATTTTGCATCATATTGTGTTAAACGACCCTACGGATATCTAAGCCGCAGAGATAGACGAGGGAAGGTAAAAGTTAGTAGCGCTTTTGGAATTTTCTTTTCCATATGGTGGAAAAAGTCATGGGATCTACCAGAGTCTGGAAAAATTGCTATTTTCTATTTTGATATTTAGCTTGTGGGGAGGACCACCACCAAGAGAACTGTAATTGGAAAGTTTTGGTCTTGTGGGGGTTCAAATATAGGCTTCATAGGCTTAAATATCAGGAAAATAGAGTTTAAGCACTAGTCACTTCCCACCTAGCATAAACAAACAGGCTAAAAGATGGTGGAAAGGAAAGCTTTAGTATGTCCTCTGGCCAAATTCTATATTTAACAGGGTGAAACCCACATTTGATTAGACTCAAGAGGTAAAAAAAATTAAGTCAACATAAGAAAAATGTTAGCTTAGTTAAGTATGAATTTTTACTAAGATGTTAATTCTTTTACATCCTTCTTTAAACAGGACATTTTTCATAGTTAATTATAGCTATAGGTTATATGGTTATATTTTCCTAATGAAGAGTTTAAATTGCTGAGGTAGTTTCCTACTGCTTTAGACTAGGGATCTTCAAAATTCTTTGCATATGTTATCCTGAAAGAATTTTGAAAAATATAGGGTCCCTTTAATATTTTACATTGGTATCTCTAATATTTCCCTTAAGCTTAAGTCATTGTGAAGAATGTACTTCCAGGTGTATTGCAATTTGAATATATACTTTCACCTTTTATCATGTCCTTGGAGCTGTTGCTTTTGCTCATTCAGTTTATGAAATGTCATTTTATATATTTATGTATATATTTTATTTATATATTTATATACTTATTATATTTATTTAAAAATTTATATATTTACCTATATATGTATAATTTTTGAGAATAACTCATAGATATATATCACTTTTTTAAAAGTTTATTTATTTTTGAGAGAGAGACCGTGTGAGCAGTGGAGGGGCAGGGAGAGAGGAAGAAAGAATTCCAAGCAGGCTCTGTGCTAAGGGCTTGACCCCACAAAACCATGAGATCATGTCCAACAAGAGTTGAACACTCAACCAAGCTACCCAGGGGCCACTATATATCACTTAAAAATTTTTTTTTAATGTTTATTTTTGAGAGGGAGAAAGAGAGACAGAGTGTGAGTGGGGGAGGGGCAGAGAGAGAGGGAGACAGAGAATCTGAAGCAGGTTCCAGGCTCTGAGCTGTCAGCACTGAACCCAGTGTGGGGCTTGAAACCACAAACTGTGAGATCATGACCTGAGCTGAAGCTGGACACTTAACCGACTGAGCCACCCATGTGTCCCCACTGTCTACAACTTTTTTTTAATTTTTTTTTTTTTTATTTCTAGGGGAGAGAGAGAGAGAGAGAGAGCATGAGCAGGGGAGGGTCAGAGAGAGAGGGAGATACAGACTCTGAAACAGGCTCCAGGCTCTGAGCTGGCAGTCAGCACAGAGCCCGACGCGGGGCTCGAACCCACGAACCGCAAGATCATGACCTAAGCGAAAGTCGGACGCTTAACCAACTAAGCCACCCAGGCGCCCCCCCACTGTCTACCACTTTTGAAGCCAGTCTTCATTGTCACACCAATAAGCTAAATCAGATTTATTGTCTATCATAATATTTAAACAATTGGGAAAACATCATTTTGAATCTTAATTTCACTGTGACAGAGACAGAGGAGAGACAGAGAAGGCATAGAGACTTACCAAAAGAGTTTGTTGCCTAGATAAAATAAGACTTTAGGGCTTTTTCCTGAGGCTTTCTTGGCTTTACTTTTGGGTGGGGAAAGGGCGGGTGCCCCCTCAGAGGCAGTACAAGTTTCATTATCCACTTTGGAGGTTCCTCCCAGATTTTTTAGAGCCCCGAGCAATGCAGCAAGATAAGACTCAAGTTGGAAGAGAAATAGGTCTTCTGTGAGGTTGGAAATGGGTGAGTTGAACATGGAAAGATCCGGCAGGCCTCAGGAGGAGGTCTGGTGAGGAAAGAGACAAATGGAAGGTGAGAATCTGGAAACTGACTGCATTAAAACAATCCAAGTGCCATGTGCTTTTTTTTTTTTTTTTAGGTTTATTCATTTTGAGACAGAAAGGGAGTGAGAGCCAGGGAGGGGCAAAGGGAGAGAAAGAAAGTCTTAAGCAAGGCTCCATGCCCGGCCTAGCTCAGAGCTTGACTCAGGACTCTTGATGGATCGCACAACCATGAAATCATGACCCGAGCCACAATCGAGAGCCAGATGCTTAACTGTCTGAGCCACCCAGACACCCCATGCCATGTGTGTGTGCTTGAGTTTTTTACTTTTGAAAGAAACAGAGACAGCGCAAGTTGTGGAAGGGCAAAGGGAGAGGGAGACTTAGGATTCCAAGCAGGCGCTGTGCTGTCAGCGCAGAGCTCCCATGCTGGGCCTGAACGCATGAGACGGGGAGATCATGACCTGAGCCAAAACCAAGAGCCAGATGCTCAACAACTGAGCCACCCAGGCAGCTGGCCATGTACTTTTAAAAGTGGAATCCTCATCTATGCCAGGAGTATGAGTGCCCAGGGTGCCGCCTGCTACACTAAACCTGCTTTGGAAGAGAAGTGTCTGTGCTACAAAGATACAACGTACAAGGTGGCCTTCCAGTGGTGAGACACTCAAAAAGCAGTGGGCATTTCAGAAACTCAGTAGGACAAAGGGGACTCCTTCAATGCTTCCCATCATCAGAATGGTTCGCATTCCAAGGCCTAAGTCTCATGGTTGGATACAGAATTTCTAGAGATGAAAAAGCCTATAAGACACAACATTATAAAGCTGGAATAGTGGCAGTGAGGAGATGGCAATGAAATTACTTATTATTTTTGGCCTCTACCTAAGAAGCATGAGGCATCTTCTGATTTGACATTTCCACTGAAGAAGGTGCTAAGTTAGTCTATCATGTTAAGTGAGAACTTAAAGTAATGCCACAGGTCAGAGGGGTTGAAAGCATGCAAAAAATGTGCCCCACATAGAGAATACCAATTGTACAAGAATTTAAACGTAATAAAAGAAAAGCTAATCGGTCAAAGGAATGCTTCAAAGGACATCCTTCAGGATTACTCTATGTTAAGTAAGTTTTCATTTTACAATTCTTTCCCACAGAGTGGAACTTTCCCTGTCATTTTCCAGGAATGGGAAAAACATCCGAGAAGAGAGAAGTAACTAGTCCTGAGGAAGGGCCAGATCTTTACTAGTAGTAGATGTGTGCTGCTTTTGTTTTCCTCAGCACTTCTGTCTTTCCTTTTTGGGTACTATTGCCCCATTTCCTCTGGAGGAAATTTCCATTTCCCTCACTTCTCCCAGCTCTGGGCGGCCACTTAGACTCCTTCATCACAGAAGTTGGCATGTGGTATACGTCTAGTCGGTTATACTATCCCATCCTCCCCATCATACGCTGGTCCCTGGTAGGCACGTCTCCATGGTGGGCCAATTCATATAAATATAAACTGGGACCACATCGATGAAGTTACCCAAATACAAAAGTGCTGAGCTTTGTTGACTTTCTTATGGAAGATGATAGAGAAGGGAGTTTTTCCACTAGGGTCTAATATAGACCAGAACCTAGCAGGCTACATGGATATACACAGTGGATAGTGACAGGTGCAAAGACACAGTAGTAAAGGACATATAATTTATAAAACGGGCATGAGCTTTCCCAGGCCCTGGACTGGTATTCAGATATTTACTTATAACAGGGAGGATCCCAGTGACATATAGATGACAGGGTCTAAAAACCAGTGGTCAACGAGTAAAAGTGGTTGGGACAAATGAAACAGGAAAGTCCTGTTATTTCACTCTTAGGTGAGCAGCATGCCAATGGAATTGATGGAATTTCCTGTGCTGAAGGGAACTATGTCTGCAAGGGGAAAGGGGTACTAGGTTTTTAGAGGAGATGTAGGCTGGTTCACTGTCAAGTTTTGCAAGGCTGGGAGCAAGCTGGGGGATGGGATGGGTGTGTGGAGGGGTACTGAGGCAGCTGTGATACCTGTGTTTCAATAGTGCCACCATGTGGCTGTGACACCAGCAACAGCCTGAGCCCAATATGCCACCTTGATTAACCAGCTGAACTTCTAGTTTTGTCTTCTAGGGGTCACTAAGTAGGGCTAACCACCCAGTCCCCGAGGTATGGATTTCTTACAGTAGGAAATGGGGAATGGTTAGAGAGCAGTGATTACAAAGAAAGACATTTTCACAGTATCCTAGAAGTATTATTTGGATAACAAATATAGATGGGTCGTTTTGATCCTTCGGTCAAAGAAGTGGGGGTTATAGGTAGTGGCGTACAGGAGTTGACTTGTCCCAATTTGCGAGAGTTCATTGTTAAACTTGCAACAATTTTGCAAGTTAGTTGTTAAGCAAATTTGTCATGAAAAATTGATGACATAGGTCAGATCTAATGACAATAGATTTATAGGAAAAGAGCAGATTGAGATGCAACTCCATTTGTCAAATCATAGTCCAAATGTAACCATCTGTTGGTTACAGATACAAAAATTTAGCAAAAATCAACAAAAGCATCCTGTATGAATCCATTGGATATGTTGGAGTTACAATAAAAGTTTTTGTTATTTATAATTTGTTATTTATAAATTGTATGCCACACATCCTTTATATTATACAAATTTATAATAAACATATATTTTACACACTTTTTTTAATCCCTGAAGAGTTGGCTCTAAAATATTTACTAACACACCACTGCTATAGGTTATATGTTTATAGTAGATTGCTAATCATAACAAAATATAAATAATGTATCATTTCATTCCAGACATCTTAGTTCCAGACTAATATGACTTCATCCTGAGTCATACTCTATCAATGCTACAAAAAGTACAGGCTGTTACTAATGCTTAATAGGAATACTCATTCAGTTATTTCCTTAAATGTTTTGATAGTAAATAGGCAAGTGGATTCCTATGATGTCTACGGTAATACTTTTACTTATTAAGTTTATTTATTTATTTTGAGAGAGAGAGTTGGGGAAGGGCAGAGAGAGAGGGAGACAGAGTCCCAAGGGGGGCTCCAACTCACAAACCGTATGATCATGACCTGAGCCAAAGTTGGACCCTTAACCGACTGAACCACACAGGTGCCCCTTTGGTAATACTTTAAAACAACTGTGAAATGCTTAGTGTTAATATTTGCAGAAGATGACATTCCCACCCATATAGTTCAATTATATGACTACATAAGTGGTTAGATATCACCAAAAGCTACTCTTTCATGGAAAAAGTAGACAGGTGAGTCCTTCTCTGTGATCACAACCAACACAATTATTTTTAGGCTCTAAAAATCAGAAGGATTAGGGAGAGGCTTCCCATTTAAATGGCAAACTGCACTGTTTGATCTGGATGCAATTAATATGATAGTAAGGGAACAAAAATCGAAAAAGGAAATAAAATCACAAGAATGAAGAGAATAGGATGAGAACCACTGACAGATGACAGTTTTGTTTTGTTAATTTATGGAAGTCAGAAAAGAGATGGAACTATGTGATGGATTAAACAGAGGGAAGGAAGCCACAACCCAGATACAATCAGTGGCAGGAGGAGTAAATCTGTCTAGAAGAATCTCAGCGATGTTCTGGAGTTAGAAACTTGGAGTCAAACTCTCAAGTAAGCAATAAAACAAGATAAAAATATTCAAAGACTCAGAGCTCCCTTTCATGGAAAGTTACTTGTTGTACTTAAGAAAAAACAAGGAGGGAAATCAGAAAAAAAAATGACCTGGAATACAGAAAACATGGAACTACCCAGTCTTCAGTCAACAGAAATTCCAAATGACTGTTAATGCTGCAGGTATAGAAATAGTCTTTCCAAAATAGAGCAAGTATTCTGTGAAACTAAAAAAAAAAAAAGTAAATAAAAAATAAAAATAAATAAGTAAATAAATCTGTAATAATAAAGAAATGAATTCTATGCTATACATAGAAAAAGTAAGCTATTGGAAGATATTTGGATGTGGTGAAGAAAGCATGTTCCATTTCTCAAAGGAAAAAAAATAGAAAGAAAGAAAGACAATTAGAAACTCCAGGAAAACAAACAAAACTCAAATAAGGCTGCAGTCTATTAATCAATCTAAAATATAGTATAATTTTGAGCAACTGGAGTAGTATAAGAAATAGAATCTATTTGACTATGATATAAAAAAGTGCATACATCTTTTATTTTAATGGAAGAGGATAAGAAAAGCAATCCATTTGACTATGATGTTTCAAGAGTGTATGCATCCTACCAACAATAGCTAAAGTATGGAAAGAGCCCAAATGTCCATCGACTGATGAATGTGTAAAGAAGATGTGGTTCATGTATACAATGGAATATTACACAGTGATCAAAAAGAACAAAATCTTGCCATTTGCAACAACGTGGATGGGACCAGAGTATATTATGTTAAGTGAAATAAGTCAGTCAGAGAAAGGCAAATACCATATGATTTCACTCATATGTGGAATTTAAGAAACAAAAAGATGAATATAGGGGAAGGGAAGCAAAAATAATATAAAAACAGAGAGGGAGACAAACCATAAGAGACTCTTAAATACAGAGAACAACCTGAAGGCTACTGGTGAGTGTTGGGTGGAGGGATGGGCTAAATGGGTGATGGGGCATTAAGGGGGCACTTGTTGGGAAGAGCCCTGAGTGTTACATGTAAGTGATGAATCACCAAATTCTATTCCTGAAATCATTATTACACTATGTGTTAACTAACTTGAACACGTATATATATACATATATATATACACACATATATATACATGTATGTATATGGCTCAGTGGAGTGGATTTGTGCTGTGTTGGACACGTGGTACCCTCTCTAATGTCAGGAGCGGAGTCCTAGTGGGGGACAACACGCCAACTGCCATGCAACTAGCTGACATTGGCCACAAGACCTTCTTAACTCCACAATGCTCTTGCTGTACATGGGAACTGCCTCTGCAGTGCCCAAGCCTACCGCTATTCCAATGGCAACAGCTCCCAGTGCCAGTCTGCAAGAGAAGAGAAGACCTCAGGAGTCCTGTAGCAATGGGGGGCTATTTTTCCTTGAGCAGAGAGGCCTGAGGCATGCTGTGGAATGATCTCACCCACAATCATTTCCAAGTCAAGAGAAGTAGGGCCTCAGTGGTTTTCAACTCCTGCTGAGAAAAAGCACCCAGGTTTTCTCTTGTGCTGTCAGTTTGGGGAGGCTGTGGAATCACAAGAATGGGGGGCTGAGGCACATCTACAGACATTAAATATTTTGCCGTGTAAAAAACAAGTGTACACATCTCTTATCTTAATGGCTACTGCCAAAAGCCCTTGTAAAAGAGGTTCTACCAATTTGACAATAACCATTAAATTATAAAATGTATATACTTTCTGACCCTTTTATTACATTTCTAGGAGTTTATCCTCTGATGTGTACTCACATCTTTATTCAAATATGTAAATTCAAGGATGCTCATTTCATCATTATTCATAGTGGCAAAAAAATTAGAATCAGTTAAGTGAATTGTGGTGCATCCATACAATAGAATTATCATGCAGCCTTTAAAAAGAATGAGATCAGGGGCGCCTGGGTAGCTTAGTCGGTTAAGCGTCCGACTTTCACTTAGGTCACGATCTCGCGGTTCGTGGGTTCGAGCCCCGCGTCGGGCTCTGTGCTGACTGCCAGCTCAGAGCCTGGAGCCTGTTTCAGAGTCTGTGTCTCCCTCTCTCTCTGACCCTCCCCTGCTCACACTGTCTCTCTCTCTCTCTCCTAGAAATAAATAAAACATTTAAAAAAAAAAAAGAATGAGATCAGGGCACCTGGGTGGCTCAGTCATTCCGGCGTCCAACTTCGGCTCAGGTCATGGTCTCACAGCTTGTGTGCTGATGGCTCAGAGCCTGGAGCCTGCTTCGGATTCTGTGTCTCCCTCTCTCTCTGCCCCTTCCCTGCTTGCATTCTGTCTGTCTCTCAAAATAAATAAACGTTTAAAAAAAATTTTAAAGAATGAGATAAGTCTGTACATATGATTTGAAATGACCTCTGAGATACACAATGTACAAAAAGCAAGATATTAGAATAAAGTGTATATTGTGCTCCTGTTTGAATAGAAACAAGGACATACACATAGACATGTGTGAAATTAGTCCATGGTTGACTCTAGAGAGGTGGATAATACCTGAAATAATTTGGACATTTGCTTTGATTGTCCTTTCACGCTGCTTGAATTTTACCATATGCTTGTAAACATTTTTATAAAGCTTCAAAATACTTTTATTTATTATTTTTTAATGTTTATTTTTTAGAGAAAGACAGAGAGAGAGACAGAGAGACAGAGAGAGACAGAGCATTAGTGGGGGAAGGGCAGAGAGAGAGGGAGACACAGAATCTGAAGCAGGCTCCAGGCTCCGCACTGTCAGCACAGAGCCTGATGCGGGGCTCAAACTCACAAACTGCGAGATCATGACCTGAGCCGAAGTCAGACGCTCAATTGACTGAGCCACCCAGGTGCCCGTCCAAAATACTTTTAAAGTGAGTGGTACTACCTCTATTAAGAAGATGGCCTATTTTTTAATTCTTTTTTTCAATTAAATTTTTAACGTTTATTTGTTTTTGAGAGATATACAGAATGTGAGCCGGAGGAGGGGCAGAGAGAGAGGGAGACACAGAATCCAAAGCAGGCTCCAGGCTCTGAGCTGTCAGCACAGAGCCTGACACGGGGCTCACAGTCATGAAACGCGAGGTCATGACCTGAGCCGAAGTCAGACACTTAATCAAGTGAGCCACCCAGGCGCCCCAAGAAGATGGCCTATTAAAAAAAGAAGATGGCCTAATCTATCTCTGCCCCTCTCCTGCTCACACTCTGTCTCTCTCTCAAAAATAAACAAACATTAAAAAAAAAAAAAGAAGAAGAAGATGGCCTAACTATGAAATATTCTAGCACTTGGTTCATGGATCGTTGGCCATGGGTGTAGGGGTAAGGGGAAATCGACTTGGACCTGGATTTAAATTGCCTTACAAGTATGGGCTACAGAAAAAGTTCTGTAGGGAAGGAAACCATTTGGTGGTCTGTGCTATTCCACCATATTTTGCAGGTACATGGTTGTGGGTACATCTTGCAGGTGCATGGTTGAGTGTTCAGTGCCAAGTGTGAGCAGGCAGAGATGGCACATAAATTATCTTTATCAGTAGCCCCATCGCACCTGAGATAGACCCACAGAAAAAAAGATGGTTTATGATTTAATTGTATGACACTATCCCTTGGCAGGCTTAGGGGACAGGAAAAGGAATACGAGCTCCCCGGGAATCACAGACTTATCTTTTGGTCAAGAGTATCCTTTATTTGACAAACGAAAGAAGTTATGTTGCATATGGGACTATTAGATTCCCTAATGAGTCAAATTAGTTCTCTTGAAAGGGTCCCAGCGGCCTTCTCGGTTTGCATCCTGGCACAGCAGAAAGGCCTGGATCCAAGCTTTGTCTGCTGGGACATATAACTGGCTATAGTTGCACGGAAGGACTTCCTTTCTCCCAGATCACACTACTGTCAGAGTTTTTCCAGGGCTCTGCCAAGCATGGACAGATGTAGAAACAGTTGGCTATATGTTATGGGAATACTGTCCACAAAAGTCAGCCTCTGTGACAGTCCGAAAGGTTGCTTAGATATGTGTCAAATACTGTTGAGACTTTAGACTCTGCCTGGTACCAAAGGAGTTGGAACAGTGGGAAAGGCGAGGCCCGTCTTTCTGAGACAACCCTCACCTCAGTGACCAGCCTCAGGCTTTCTTCCCCGATGTGTCTTTGCCATAGTGTGGGGCATCGGGAGAGCACTTGCCAGACTTGACTCTATTGTTTTAAGCAGATGATTCATCTGTGCAGCAGGAGGGATACCCTGGGCACAGAGCAGCGTTTGGGACCAATCGCCTCTGATCAAAACCATCAGTGGGCTTTAATTCAATCAGGTTCCTTCTTGCTTTCCCATCTTTGGTTTTCTTTCACATTCACTGTCTCACTGCAGAATCTTTGAACTTGACAATATATCTGGGAGCTCGAGATTCAGACGCTTGGCTCTCCCTCAAGGACTTTGCCTTAGACCTGTTCTACCAAATCTCCTTTATTTGTACTTCCTTAGGTATTCCAAAAAGTTAACTCCACAGACCAAATGCTATCCTTTGAAAGGTATCCTTACAAGGTTAGCCCTTGGCGAGTGCCTGGGATCCTGGCTTTGCGAAGAGTTCCACCACCCTAACTCACAAGAATGGCTCACTGTACTCAAAGTGCTTGTACCGATGATGTGGTTAATGCTGGACACCTCCATTCCTTCTGGAATCTAGAATTTGGGGCTAGATAGTGGGTGCCTATGTGACCAGCCTCCAGTAAAAGCTTTGGGCACTGAGTCTCTAATGAGCTTCCCCGGTAGACAACATTTTACATGTGTAATCAGAACTCACCGCTGGGGAATTAAGGGTGCCCCTTGTGACTCTACTGGGAGAGGATTCTTAGAAGCTTGCACATGGTTTCCTTTGGATTTTGCCCATGTTCTTTTCACCTTTGCTGCTTTTGCTCTGTATCTTTTTGCTGTAAAGAATGTCCTAAGAAATACCCCTTTTATAAGGTTTATTTATTTGAGAAAGAGAGAGAGAGCGACAGCGCGAGTGGTGGAGGGGCAGAGAGAGAGAGGGAGAGAGAGAATCCTAAGCAAGCTGAGCTGCCAGCACAAACCCTGATGAGGGGCTCAAACTCACGAAACTGTGAGATCATGACTTGATCTGAGACCAAAAATTGGATGCTAAACTGACCGAGCCACCTAGGCACACCAAAATACCATTCTAGATAAAGCTGCAGTCAGGAATTATTTTAGGGACAAAATGTTTACAAATAGAAGAGTAAAAAAGGATGGAAGGAGTTACTAAGAAGTAGTTTCATTTTTCTCCCCTAAAAAATGTGAGTTGTTTGTGTATTTTTATGGATAGGGTAGATTAGGTATAACACTGAATAATTTTTAGGTACCAAATATTCAAAAATAGACTAGACTAAACAAAACCCTATGAGGCCTCATCAGTTTTTCGGTCTCACATAAAAGGAGGGTTTAAGGGCAACTGGGTGGCTCAGTTGAGCATCCAACTCTAGATTTCAGCTCAGGTCATGATCACATAGTATGTGGGTTCAACCCCCTCACAGGGCTCTGTACTGGCAGCATGGAGCCTACTTGGGATTTTCTCTCTCCCTCTCTCTCTCCCTCTCTCTCTGTTCCTCCCCTGCTCATGATGCTCTGTCTCTCTCAATAATAAACATTAAATTTTTTAAAATAAGTAAACATTTTTTAAAAAGCAGGATTTAATTTGTTAATGGGAAGGTGACCTGATTTTTTTGAGACAGAAAATGAGCATGGACTTTAAAATCAGATTGCTGTGCTCGCTTTGGCAGCACATATACTAAAATTGGAATGATACAGAGAAGATTAGCAGCAGTCCTGTGCAAGGATGAGATGCAAATTCATGAAGCATTCCATATTTTTAGTGCTGATGCATAGGGGCATGTGTACCCCAATCTTTATAGTAGCACTTTCAACAATAGCCAAATTATGGAAAGAGCCTAAATGTTCATCAACTGATGAATGGATAAAGAAGATGTGGTTTACGTATTCAGTGGATCTACTTGGCAATGAGAAAGAATGAAATCACGTCATTTTTAGCAATGTGGATGAAACTGGAAGTTATTATGCTGAGTGAAATAAGTTAGTCGGAGAAGAACAGATATCATATGTTTTCACTCATATGTGGATCTTGAGAAACTCAGCAGAAGGCCGTGGGGGAAGGGAAGGGAGGAGAATAGATACAAACAGAGAGGGAGGGAGGCAAACCACAAAAGACTATTAAATACAAAGAACAAACTAGGGGTAGATAAGGGGTGGGGGAGAGGGAAAATAGGTTGATGGGCACTGAGGAGGGCCCTTGTTGGGATGAGCACTGGGGGGTTGTATGCAAGCCAATTTGATAATAAATTATATTCATAGATAAAAGAGAGATCAATTTAATGAAAAAAAATAATAGTAAGATTGCCTCATTTTGAGTTCTAGGTCCAGTGTGATCTTAGACAAATTAATGACCTCTCTGTGCTCTGATCATCTCGTCTTAAAATGCAAATAATAATTATAATTACTTCCTAGGGTTGTTGAAAGGAAAACCTGAATTAATCCATGTAAAGAACTTACTGTGCCTGGTGTACAGTACACACTCAAAAAATTTTAGATGTTATTGTTACTGTTATAAGACATAATTACTGTATTCTTAGAAAGTGAATTCATGGGATGTTCTAAATGCTTCAGGGCTATCATGATATGTCCTGATAACTAGTAAAAGAGACAAAATTTTAAAAATCCAGGAGTTTAGGTATAAACCGGACCAAAAATGCATCATCTGGAGGATAGCCTGAAGGTTCAGAAAACTTCAGCAACCAGTATGCAGTTATTATCATATCTTAAGAATGTGCCAGTCAGAAGAGGTGGTTGTTCATCTGTGGGAAAATGCAACAGTGGGCCTTTAGGTTTTATGAGTCTTTAATTTTTAATTTTTTTTTTTTTAATTTTTGAGAGAGAGACAGAGCACAAGCAGGGATGGGGCCGAGGAAGAGGGAGACATAGAATCTGAAGACGGCTCCAGGCTCTGA
Organism: Crocuta crocuta; assembly: GCF_008692635.1. Classification (NCBI taxonomy): domain Eukaryota; kingdom Metazoa; phylum Chordata; class Mammalia; order Carnivora; family Hyaenidae; genus Crocuta; species Crocuta crocuta. The sequence continues at coordinate 8,644,510 of NW_027532002.1, forward strand.
GTTCTCAGCAGACAGCCCAATGCAGGCTCGAACTCACAGACCCACAAGATCATGACCTGAGCTGAAGCTGGAGGCTTAACCAACTGAGCCACCCAGGTGCCCGATTTCATGACTCTTTAAGAAAAAAGAGTGCTGCCTGATGAAGTACTGCCAAATTCTCAGTTTACCAAAGACTAACATGAAAAAGATCCAACACCTACTACCACCATCATGTCATAAGAGAAAAGATGTTCACCACCAAAAAATAACAATAACGTATTCTCAGAACAAAGCCAGATTCCCAGAAAGTCTATGTTTTTCTTTTGTCTCCAAACAGGTGAAAATCTAATTAAAGACATGCAACATTCTCTTGGACCAGTCCTTAGGATTAAAAAAAAAAGTCACAGAGGCACACATTGGTCGTGTCCATTGTCCAGGGAAAAGGAAGGGTTAGGGTTGGGGTTAGGATTAGGGTTGGGGTGGGGTTGGAGTTGAGGTCAGGGTTAGGGTCAGGAAAAGAAAGCCTTACCTTCTGACTTTGACCTGTTTTTGCTCTCAGCTGCAACACCATTTCACATGCGAAGATAAAGATAGGAGATTTTAGGTTTTGATTTCGATCCTGTGACTCCAGTTTCCATCTCAACCGTTTCCTCTTGTTTTGATGTTATGCTCATGAAGCAACCTTCTAGGTTCCATTCAGGTCTCCCTCTGGGGAGAGAACGAGTTGACCACATGAACTTTACAGTTTTCTGGCCAACAGCTGGAAACAGTTTTCTGGAAACAGCTTCTGATGAATTAGCTTTCCAGGTAGCGTGATTGTAGGAGGATCAACTGCATTAATTATGCCTGCACAGGTGTTGCTGTTTTAATTTACCGACTAAATGAATCAATTTGCATTCTGGTGTCAGCTTTGGTCTCTTGTAGTTTTTAGCCAGCTTGTCCCAGCGTGTTAAGGCCTGGAAGTCTGAGGAAGCGACAAAATGAAATTTCTAAGGTGTGGAGGCAGCTGATCTTTTCCATGATGATACCGCATGTGCACTGTTCCGTTTTCAGTCATGCCTTATTTAAGGATGTTTACAAGGAACACATAAAGGCTTTATTAATCAAGGGACAACTTGCTGCTGCAAAAAAAGATTTCAGAGTATAGGAACTTAAATAGTCTAGGTAAGAGGTCCAGGGCTGTCTACGTAGTCCTGGTCCATAAGAGCAGAGGCCCAGCCCAGGGTCCATTAGAAATCCAGGTTTTTTTCTACTGCTCCCTGAGTATTATCTTCAACCACATGGTTGAAACTCTATACATGGGGGAATGATAAAGAAAATGTCCAGGGCAAGGAGGTCCAAGTTAATGAAAGACTTGGAAGTGACACGCAGCTCTTCAGCTCGTAGCCTGTTAGCCCATATCTAGTCACATAGCCATATTCAGTTGCAAAGGAGACTGAGATGTTCTGCTCATTGTCATGCTCTGTGACCAAGGATATACGAAACACCTTGATTTCTTTAAATAATTTGTCGAACTTGTGAATGACCTCCATGAAGCGTGTTCTAACCTTATAAATTTACATTCTCGGGCATACTAGGGGTATGTGTTTAGTTTCTAAAAATTAGCTCCAAGTTGTTCCTTTTATAGAACTCTTTTAAATTATGAAATATACATACAAGAGTGTATGATATATACATGTTTAATAATGAAATTATTATTTTAAAAAGAATAAAATGATTTGCTAGTATCTATCACAAAGCAACAAAACTTTGCTGAGGCACCTGGGTGGCTCAGTCGATTAAGTATCCAATTTTGGCTCAGGTCATGATTTCGTGGTTCCTGGGTTCAAGTCCCAAGTCCAGCTCTGTGCTGACAGTGGACAGCTCCTGACTTGTTCTTTCTCTCTCTCAAAATGAATAAAAAAATGTAAAAAAACAGACAGAATTTTGCTAATAGCTTTGTAGGTTCCCATGTGCCTCTTCCCAATCATCCTGCCTCCCCTTCCTCCCAATCAGAGGTAACCTGATTGGTGGCAATCATTCTCTTAACATTCTTTTATTACATGTGTATGTAATCATACAAAGAAATTGGTGGCAATCATTCTCTTACTTTAACATTCTCTTACTACATGTGTATGTAATCATACAAATACTTTTTGTTCTGCCTGTTATAAGCTCTTTTTTCTTTTGGGGTGCCTGGGTGGCTCAGTTGGTTAAGTGTTGGACACTTGATCTCAGCTCAGGTCTTAATCTCAGGGTTGTGAGTTCAAGCTCTGTGTTAGAATTCGCACTGGGCGTGAGGCCTACCTACAAAAATTTTTTTTCTTTTGTGACTCACTCAACATTGTTCTTGAGGGTCATGCATGTTGATGACAGCAGTGATTTGCACTCATTCACACTGCTAAAATGACATTCCATCTGATGCATATACCGCAATGCATTTCCCTGTTCTGTTGGATATTTGGATTGTTTCCAGTTTTTTGCCACTGCAACAATATTATGATCTTTCCTACACAGGACTCCTGATGAACATGTAGATGCATTTCACTAAACTGAATTTTTAAGAGAGGAATTACTGAGTTTATGCAACTTTACTGGGTAATGCCAAAGAATTTCCTAATATTGTTGACCTATTTTACACTTCTATCTGTGTAAGAAAATTCCAGTTCCTACACATCTTCATTGTGATTTTAATATGCATCTCATGATTATTAATAAGATGCCTGTTTTTATCTTTTACTTTTTTTCTATTAGTTGTTTATAGGTTTAATGTTGATTTGTAGGATTTTAAATACATATTGTGGTGGGGTGCCTGGCGTGGCTCAGTTGGTGTAGCATGCGACTCTTGGGTCTGTGAGTTTGAGCCCCACATTGGATGTGGAGATTACTTAAAAATAAAAACTTTTAAAAATATATTTATATTGTGGATACTAATCCTTGGATGGTATTATGTGTTGCAAACATCTTTTCCAGTGGCTTGTTACTTTATTTTTTATTTTGATGAGTAGTTGTTCTTAATTATAATGCTGTTGAACATATTAATACATTTTTTATTGTTTGTTCTTTTGTGACTTATTAAAAATATTCTTCCTGGGGCACCTGGGTGGCTCAGTTGGTTGAGCATTGGACTTTGGCCAGGTCATGATCTTGTGGTTCATGAGCTCGAGCCCCACTTTGGGCTTGCTGCTGTCAGTGCAGAGCCTGCTTATGATCCTCTGTCCCCCACCACACACCCTCCTATTCCCTGTTCATGATCTCTCTTTCAAAAATAAATAAATGTTAAAAAAAAGAAAAATCTTCCTTATTCCAAAGATATTCTTTTACATTTTCTTTGAATAGCTTTAAAGTTTTGGGGCACCTGGGTGGCTCAGTCGGTTAAGCGTCCGACTTCGGCTCAGGTCATGATCTCACGGTTCGTGGGTTTGAGCCCCGCGTCGGGCTCCGTGCTGATAGCCAGCTCAGAGCCTGTAGCTTGCTTCTGATTCTGTGTCTCCCTCTCTCTCTGACCCTCCCTTTCTCACACTGTCTCTCTCTCTCTCTCTCAGAAATAAATAAAAACACTAAAAAATTTTTTAAAAAGTTTTTCCTTCCATACGTAAGTCTTTTGTTCATCTGGAATTGATTTTTGTGGATAGTGACGTTGGGTAAAGAAAATCAGAGAGAAGAAAAAACATCTTTATTTTTTAAATGTTTTTATTTATTTCTGAGAGAGAGAGAGAGAGACAGTGTGAGTAAGGGAGGGTCAGAGAGAGAGGGAGACACAGAATCTGAAGCAGACTCCAGGCTCCGAGCCGGCAGCCAGCACAGAGCCCAATGCAGGGCTCGAACCCATGAACCATGTGATCATGACCTGAGCCAAAGTCGGAAGCTTAATCAACTGAGCCACCCAGGCGCCCCTATTTATTTATTTATTAATGTTAAAAAAAAGGGTTTTTTTGTTTTTATCTTTTAAAAATTATTTTATTTTATTTTATTTTGAGAGACAGAGAGCAAGCAGGGGAGGGGCAGAGAGAGAGGGAGACACAGAATCTGAAGCAGGCTCCAGGCTCTGAGATGTTAGCACAGAGCCCCACACGGGGCTTGAACCCACGGACTGTGAGACCATGACCTGAGCCGAAGTCGGACGCTTAACAGACTGAGCCACCCAGGTGCCCCCCAAAAAAGTTTTTTTTAAGTTAACTCTACCCATGATATGGGGCTCAAATTCATGACCCAGAGAGCAAGAGTTGAATGCTCTACTGACTGAGCCAGGCAGGCGCCCCAACCTGGTTCCTTTAAAATTATTGTTCATAATGAAAAAATAAAAAATAAAATGTTCATAATGATCCCACATACACCCATGACCTACTTTACCATCTATTAGCACATAAACTTCCAGATATGTATCTCTAAACTTGGATTCTCCATCTGGCCAATTGCCCCTGGACACATCTACCTCAAACCCAACATAACCCAGTTGCCCACATTGGGCAATGCCACTTTCATCTCTTCAGTCACCCAAGCCAAAAACCTAGGGTTCCACCTAGAATATTTCTCTTTCAAGCATGCTTCAAGTTCCGGAAGTAACTGGTAATAACAGCTTTGCCTCCCAGATATATTTCACACCTGTCTTTTTTCTCTAGCACACGGTCACTGCCAGCATGATTAGTTCCTGGGCATTTTTTATGCCTTAGTTTTACTATGGCTATGGCTCTCAAAACTCACTGTGTAGCAGCATCTTTTGAAGAAATTAAAAACAAATTTAAATGCTCTATGACTTACTCCAGAACCTACTTGTGGACAAGAAGTGACCTTTGGTATTTTGAAAACAGTTTAACATGCATTTGGGATTGCAAACCACTGATTTATACTCTTTCCAGATGATTTGGGCCAGGCGTAGAAACAAACTGAACAGGAAATATCAGAGTGATTGAAGGCTACCAAAATTACTTCATGGGCCTCTGGCAATTATATCTTTAAACAAAACCAAGCTAAGCTGAAAATTTCTATTATTTTTGTCATAATTGACATATGGCATATTGACTTTTTTTTTAATATTTTTATTTATTTCTAGGAGAGAGAGAGAGACAGAGCAGGGGAGGGTCAGAGAGAGAGGGAGTCACAGACTGAAACAGGCTCCAGGCTCTGAGCCGGCAATCAGCACACAGCCTGACGCGGGGCTCGAACCCACAAACCGCGAGATCATGACCCAAGCGAAAGTCGGACGCTCAACCGACTAAGCCACCCAGGCGCCCCGCATATTGACTTTTTTTAAAGTTCAGTTTGACATATTCCTAGTGCTTGGTATGATGAATGAATTTCAGTGGAAATAAGAATGTTTGGTATTATTATACTTTGGATCTTATGTAAACCACCTGTTAAGCTGGCTTCTCCTGACACTGCATTGGCAAAGGAATAGAAAGGGCATTGTCTTTGTCAATGTTGGGTAAGGGTAGAAGTGTAGGTTCCCTATTCTGCCCATGTAGACATTGATGGAGTAGGGGTGGGGATCCTCATTATTGGTGGGCTGGGGTAGGAATTCAACTCCCCACTAGGCTTCCACTGATACTTCCTTAGCTGGGAGGGGTGGAGGGCCTCATTACTGCTTCCTATATGGCCTCCACTGGTACCATAGTGGGGGGTGCTTGGCCTCCTTACAGGAGACAGTGGTGAAGTTCCCAACTCTTAACTCTCCATTAGGCTTCTCCTCTGACTCCATCTCAGCAGGGAGGAGGAGGGGTGTCTCATTACTGTCAGGCAGGGGTGGAAATCCAGGCTCCCCAGGTAGTCTTCAATGGCACTGTGAGGAAAGGGATGGGGACATGTGTGTGGAGGGGTACTCAGTATAATTCAGCAGTGGGGATATAAGTCCTGGCTCCCTACTTGGCCATCTCTGACACCACACCAGTGGGATTGAGATATAGGGGTGTTGGGGTGTTAAGATGTTGGGGTATTTAATTATAGCCTATAGAGTGTGCAACTCTAGGCTCCTCGCTTGCCCTTTGTAGGAATGGGTAGGCATCACAGGTTTTGACTATGTGGTGTTTGTCTCATCCCTTGCCTACAGAGAGTAGCCTTTTACTGGGGCAGTTCTGTCTGTGCCCATTGGCATTTTTGGGTTTCTAGGTTTTCGTTTTTGTTTGTTTTTTAAGTAGCCTCCACACAAAGTATAGAGCCTAACATAGGGCTTGAACTTACAACCCTGAGATCAAGACCTAAGTTGAGATCAACAGCTGGATGCTCTACAAACGAAGCCACCCAGGTGCCCCAAGGTTCTAGTTTTTGGCTTCTCTAGTAACCAGTATGGGAGCATAAGGCGAAATAAAAACCCAGGAGCTTACCTCTGTGTCCCTCTGTGGGTCCTGAGGTCCCTAGATGGTATGCTGTTTTTTCTGCACTTCTCAGAGTTTCTTAAATTTGTTTTAATGTATAATGTCCAGACTTTTTAGCTGTACTTTTTCAGAGAGATAGAGAAAAACAGACTTACTCCTTCTTCCCAGAAGTAGAAACAGAAGAGCCTGTAACATATTGAAATGCAATTTCAAACAAAATCACGTGGCAGAGATCTAGGGAGAAGGTGTAATGCCCTTCAAACAAAGATATCAGGAAGGCAATCAAATATCAGGCCAGCAATAGGCAGTAACAGCCTTTGCAAATACAATAATATCTGCAAGCACCTTCAGATGGTGATTGTTTAAAAAAATCATTAATGCTTATTAGAAACATCTACGAAAATCCCAGAGCCTTAATTTATGAATCAGTATAGGGCTCCTGGGAGGAGATATTGAACTACACGATGTAAGGATACAGAGAAACTGTGACTTATTCCCTGGTTCTGGTTGAGGAAAAAAGTCAAAATTTCAAGGCACTCATTCCCTTTTCAAAGCCATCACATTAATTTTTTAAAAAAAGAAAGCACGAATTAAAAAGACCGCATGCCCAGCTTTAGTTCTGTTTGCTCCTTTCTGAGCCCCTTCCCCCTCTCTCCCTTTTGAGTCCTAGCAAACTGCTGTTCATAGGAGGCAACCTGGTGTAAAGAAATACTCATTTTCAAGAGAAGATCCCTATAAACAACCTAGAGAAACAAAAACAGTAGCTCACAATAAAAATGACAAAAACAATCTGATTGGGTATAAAATCTCAAGAGGACTGGGATATAAACTTTAGGAGCTGGAGATCAATTGATAGATAGGTTGTCCCGTGTTGCAACTAGCTCTGCTATGTGGGTTGACATAGTTGAAAGGCAGAGCACATTTCAGCAGTTAATTATAGAAACCCGTTGGGCTACATTTATTGGTTGCAGGAGGCTTATCCCAACTAAAACCTAAATAAACTGCGAAGAGAGTATCTGATAGGACATGCTCCAGAAACCAATAAATAGATTTGGGTGGGAACCCAAATCTAGGAGACCGTCCCAGTAGCTGGAATGATTTTTCCTTCCTCTCTTCCCGGCTTCTTCTTCTTGGTTGGTGTGGGGTAGAGGGCTGGGGTAGAGAGACAGCCAAAGAAGGCAAATTGTTTTTGTACCTTTACAAATCTGAAACCTTGCACTCTATCAGTTCCTGGAAACACTGAGAGAACCTGCTTGGAAATTATTCCGTTTCTTTTCTTTCCCTGTAGGCACTTCCAACTCTTTGCTTTGGAGAGAAGCAAAAATGAAGGTCAAAGTCAAATCTGTTGATTCTGCTGCTTAGATCAAAAGGTTGGGTGAGCACAAGCTAGGCAAATGATGAAGCAGAATGAATTTGGGGTGGGGGGTGGACACCCTGGGATTTCTATTCTCCTAGCCACTCCTATTTCTCATCCTGTACTATTTTTCCAGCAAAGATTCTAAGTCTTGCTTTGAATGTCTCACAACCTTTTGCTGGGGTCAGTGGAGGTGGGAAGCTCTGCAATTACTGCCAAAGGGTTCTGAGATTCAAATAGTACACCAAACACAGAAGAATAAATCTGACACATATATGCGTTGAGACAATTTTCTGGATTTTCGTTTAACCTTAGCTATTGCTTACGAAATGCAGAATTTTCAAACATTAGAGAAATACATATTGGAATAGAGACTACACGTTCTACCCTTCAAAGAGAACAATGTTAGCAACTTGTTTTCCTACTATTTTTCATATTTACGGAGAAACTGTGTTAAATAAAAGGAAATTAATTTAAAAGTTATTACATTTATGGTGGATTTCTGTTGTTTCTCAACGAACAGACGCTAAAAGTACAAATACTAACATCAGGAGACCGACAAATGACTGAAGTTAAAAATGGGTCCCTATACTTAGAAAAGCTAGGAATTTCTGCACTTGCCTAACAATTGCAGCAGCTGCTGCGCATTAAAATGTCCCCGTCTCAGAGGAGACAACACACGTAGTTACACCCTCCGAGGGGGCGGTTCTGGGGGGGAGGGGGTGTCGAGAGCTCGTTGGAGGCGGCAGTGAGGGACAGCCACCGCCTCCCAAAACCCGCTGCGTTTCGACAAACAAGGAGACTCGCGCCCGCAGTCTGTAAGGGAGAGAGGAGATTGGGGGCGGGGCCAGGCCTTTGAGGTGGGTGGGGTTCGAAAAGGGTTCCTATTGGTAGTTAGAGAAGTGCGGGAACCTGAGAATCTGATTGGTCTGGTCCCCTGTCCATAAGGGGACTGACGACCCCTGGCTCGCCGGGCCGCGCCTCTCGGCGTCGTGCTCCTCCCCTCGCGGGTGGGTGCCGACCCCGAACTGCAGAGCGCGTGCGCGCGCGGCCCCACGCCGCGGCGTTTCCCGCCCGCTCCGCGGCGCACCCTCGCAATCAGTGGGCGAGCTGGGAGCCGCGGAGGTCACCGCAGGGAGGCGGGGCGGGGGCAGCATGGCAGCCTCCTTATGGCTCCGTGGAGCCGCCTCCGGCCTCCGGTATTGGAGCCGCCGGCAGCGCCTGGCAGTGGCCAGCCTTGCAGTGGGTAAGGACCTCGCGCCTTCTCCCCCCGTCCCTCCTCTGGCTGCCCGCTTCTCGCGCCCTGATGGCAGAAGAGGTGTCTTCACGGGAGGCGCGGCGGTTGGGTCCGGGCTTGAAACCCCCAATTTTGGCTGGTCCCAAGGCCTGCCCTCTCTGCGGCAACCTCTCGCACAGCTAGTGCTTCCCCCTACTACCTCCGCCCGGGATCCAGATGAATGGCGTTCTGCGTCTTTTCCGAGACTTAAGGGGTGGGAAGAGCTTAGGATAAGGGAGGAGAATTTGGTTCCGGGGCGTGCTTTTTTGGAGTTAGGGCCCCGAGGACAATTGGAGGGCCCAATTCCAAGGGCGACTCGGCACCTACCCCTGCGACTCCTGGGCTTAACAGCTCTGGCTGACCTTTCAACGCCCCCCTGGGTGCTCCCTGGCTGGCTTGCCCTCGGGCTGCGGGGCTTGATTTTTGTTTAACCACTTTAATCGCATAGGGTGGTCTGATACAAGTGGTTGTGTGTACAAACCAGGTGGCAAGTCCAGCGAAGTTTTAAGTCACTTTTGACCTGCAAGGCGGGCCGCCCCTCCCCAGCCCCTGTTTCTTTGCACTTCTGTCAAATTATTAACCAAGGCACTTTCAACGTCCTCAAAATTGTGAACTGAAGCTATTCTGTTACTCCCCCGCAGACCATTTTAAGTGATGGCAGCTAATCATCGACTTAGGAAGAGGCAGGTTTTAAATCCTCAGAGATTTAATCATTGTCAGTTTTCCGGTGACGAACTGGAGTGAATTAGGGTTATCCCAGCAGAATCTAGAAAGTGGTTCTTGATTCTTCCTCATTCCTTCAGTTTCTACTACACCAAGATTCTTATTTAATTGAAAAATTGGTGGTTTTGTGGGGACACTGCCATTGTCTTTCTGTACAAGTTTGAGAGTTTTAACAGTGCCTTGAGCAGTTTCATACTCGGGAATTTTTTTTTTTTAAGGCCTTGGTATTCATTTTTTCTGTTCACTTAAAAAATAGCAGGCCGGGAACTTAGTTCTTAATAGCTCCCCTTCCTCCTGCTCAGTAAACCTAAGCAGAACAGTGAATTTCCTCTCTGGCTTGAGACAGGCTGACTCCCTGTGATTCAAGAGAACAGATGTCTGATACAGAATCACGGTAACAAGATACAAACTCGCAGAATCTGCTAAACTTGAGTGTAACCACTATTTGAGCTAACATTTATTTACTGAGCCACACACAAAAAAATGCCTTCCACTTTGGGAATACTTAAAAAAATGTATACATATAATATATATGTATATTAGTCACTTCTCCACTCTACTAAATGCACCCCTTTTCACATGAATGCCATTCTTTCCGTTTTGATTAGTGAGGGAAGACATATGTGCTGTTAGTGGTTTTACAAGGTGTTCTAATGATACTTTAATGAGCCTTTGATGTACCGTTTAGAGTTATGAAAGTTCTTTCAATTCATGCTGGAGGGCCCAATGCCTAAAACTGTCATACTTGCCTCTTAAACTGGATTGGTCTACTTCACAATGCTGGCTAGGCATACAATCTTGTTCTTTGGGTTCTTTGACCCAAAGGTTTATGAATATAGATTTATGATAAATTTTAAATATTTCATTCTGTGATGATTACTTAAAACACTTCAGTTGTTTTTACTCAGTGGACTTGTTTTAAATGTTTCTGTTAACTTTACTAAATTTACTTATGCATTGATTTTTTTTGAAATTGGAGTCTTAAAAATTTTTAAGTTTTACATGCAAATTTAGAGTCTAGGGACGTAAAGAAAAACAGCGTGTTCAAATAGTAACATTATTTAGTGCCCTGAATTGTGTGGGACATGTTTCCTTATTATATGTAGAATGGTTATATCATGGAAGATACCATTATAAAGATCCATACAATTTACTTACTTTAAAAAAAAAAAAAGAACAAAAAGATCTAAAGGTTGCCAATTAATGGCATATTTTTTTTTTTTTCTTTTTTTTTTTTTTGAGAGAGAGACAGCGTGAGTAGGGGAGGGTCAGAGAGAGAGGGAGTCACAGACTGAAACAGGCTCCAGGCTCTGAGCTGGCAGTCAGCACAGAGCCCGACGCGGGGCCCGAACCCACAAACCGCGAGATCATGACCTAAGCGAAAGTCGGACGCCCAACCGACTAAGCCACCCAGGCGCCCCGATTAATGGCATATCTTAATTTAAAAATGTTTAAAGCATCAAAAAGAAAAAATAAAAGAAATATTAAGCTATACCATATATTACTATTTTACCACCATTTATTAAGGAGTTTTTTTATTTCGGTGTACCTGGGTGACTCAGTTAAGCATCTGACTTCAGCTCAGTTCGTGATCTCAGGGTTCATGGGTTTGAGCCCCACTTTGGACTCTGCACTGACAGTGCGGAGTCTGCTTGGGATTCTCTCTCTCCTTCTCTCTGCCCCTTCCCCACTTGTGCTTTCTCTCTCTCAAAATAAATAAACTTATAAACGTAAATTTAAAAAAATTTGTTAAGTTTTGTATTTTATCTTGAAAGGTAATTAGATTTATTTAGACTTCTTGAAACAAACAAAAATTTCCAGTTATAGGCCCTTTGTATTTATTGTGATTCATCAACATGTACATGGAAGAGTAATTTCTATCAGAGCATCTTGAATGACCGTTCCACCGACCTGACCAAAGGTGGAATGGGAAAATTAAACACATCATGTGCAGAAATGGGAATAAAATTTTTTAATTATTGGCCTTATTGTATGTATGAAATCTATTTTCAATTTCAAAATATTCTCTATTTTCAAAGCAACACATACTATAAATGAAATATATGGCATTTTCCCCTTTAAGCCTCTAGGATTGTACACGAAGTTCTGAAAAGCTCCATATTGTCCTTGGACCATAAATTGACCTTAAGCTTGTAAGATTACATAGGGAGGGCATGTATTTTTTAAATATCTTGACTGAGACAATAAAGGTCTTTATAGAGTAAGTCATCACTCTTAGTTTGGTAATTCTTAGTATTAAAACAAATAGAATAGTTCTGATATAATGTTAAGTGATAAAGCAGGATACGAAGTCGTATATACCATATAATCTCACAATATAATGAGGAAATGCACTTAAAAGACTGGAAGGCCTATGCAAAGTGCTAATAGTGATTATTTTTGTGTAGTGAGGTTAGCTTTTTCCCTTACCATGATACTTTTCATATTTTCCAGTTTTCTGCAATTTTTGCGTTTTGAAATTTAGACTAGCCTGGTTTGGGGGAGTACTGAATGTTACCAAGTCATGAATAGCTTTGCCCCTGTCTCATTGGAGAAAAAGAATTTACATCTGTGGATTTAGAAACTAATGTTGCCAAATTGTGTTGCTAGTTTCTTTATCATTCAACCAATGTCATCTCTCTATTGTGTTGACTGATTTTCTGCCAGCCCAATTATAGCTTTGGTCTAATTCTGCTATTTCTACACATTAATGTGTGTGGCTTAAAGGAAGATATATTATTTAAGTTTGAAAGCTTTTAGGGTAATAACTCTATGATACTCATTTGAATACCCACCTCATTGAGAGCACATTCTTTTTTAAAAAAAAAAAATGTTTATTTCCTTTGAGAGAGAGAGTGTACACGCAAACACACCGGTGCAAGTGGGTGTGGGTCAAAAAGCGAGGGAGAGAGAATCCCAAGCCCTGACTCGGGGCTTGATCCTATGAACCATGGGATCATGACCTGAGCTGAAATTAAGAGTTAGATGCTTAACCAACTGAGCCACCCAGGCACCCCAGAAGCATATTTTATATTGTCCAAGCACTCCTAATGTTTCACTTTAACTAAGAGCTTATTTCCTTAGATAGAGAGCATCCCTAAAATACACTCTATCCCTTTTTCTACGCTCTGGCTCTTCTTACCTGATAGGCAAAATGGGAATTTGGCATAGGATTTTTACCCCAGTGCTGCTGTTTGACTACTGATAGTGAAAGTAGCAGATACTTATGGACTAACATGTGCCAGGCACCATTTGACACCTTATGCGTATTATCTTAAGCGTTACATACCAAGCGTATTATACCAAGCGTTACACTTGGTCCTGTGACCCCTTTTTCTCCCCCCTAATACATAGACCTACTTTTCTGCTCCCTCATTTCATTAAGTCCCTCTCTAGGTTTGTCTGTATCCAGCCAAGACCTCAGACTTATTTATAATCAGGGATTTCAGCAATGCCTTTGATAGCATTCTGGGTATTATTTTTTCTCCACCTCCTGCTCTTACTCTGGGTAACTTCTATTGTCTGTGGTCTGTGTTCTCTTGGCTGCCACTTAAGTAGAGTTACTGACAGTCACAGAAATTTGCTGATTAGATACAATCTTTTTGCTAATTTCTAGTTCATTTCTAGTTAATTTCTCTGCTCCATATTCAGATTACCCACAACATTTCCAGATATTTTATTTAGGGCTGTCAGTCTGTGGAACCAGTCAGATGTAGAGAGATGGCGGGGCGCCTGGGTGGCTCCCTCAGTTAGCATCTGACTTCAGCACAGGTCATGATCTCATGGTTCGTGGGTTCAGGCCCCGCATCGGGCTCTGTGCTGACCGCTCGGAGCCTGGAGCCTGGAGCCTGCTTCAGATCCTGTGTCTCCTTTTCTCTTTGCCCCTCCCCTGCATGTGCTCTGTCTCTCTCTCTCTCTCTCTCTTAGAGATGGCATCACAATGATTGTTTTAGTTTATTTTTAAGCTTATTTATTTTGAGACAGAACAAGTGAGGGAGGGGCAGAACGGAGGGAGGGAGGGAAGGAGGGAGGGGGAGAGAGAGAGAGAGAGAGAGAGAGAGAGAGAACGAACCTAAAGCAGGCTCCACACCACCAGTGCAAGCCTAATGCAGGGCTTGGACTCTCACACTACAAGATCATGACCTGAGCTGAAGTTGGGATGCTTAACTGACTGAGCCACTCAGATGCCCCATGATTGGCTTAGGTTATTTGGAACTTGACCCTGGGTCTGGGAGAAAGGGATATTAGAGAGTCAACCTGCAATGTTTAATGGTTGTTGCGACACAGATTATCTTTGTTGGATCTACTTTATCACCATCTTTACACTGTAATTGCTTTAGAACTGACTTTTATCCCCATATGCCCATTTGATGAAACCTCTCTCTAGTCATTCACTAATAGAGCATTATTAAACATTCACTATATGCCAATTCATTTATTTTATTATGAAAGTAATTACAAAAGTTAAATGCAGTTGGTAAAAACTCAAAAGATTGTAAAACATAGCCTTTTATCTAACTCTGACCCATCATTCCACCTCTCTAGATGTAACTACTGTTTCTTACATATTCTTATAGAAGCTTAGTAAAAGTTAATGCCTTTGTATTTTTTTCTCTCCTTATACATGGCATGTTATTATATATAATGCTCTTTATCTTTTTTTGACTTAATAACCTATCCTGGAGAATTTTTCATTATATTTTTAGATAACACATTCTTTTGAACATCTGTATATTCTGTCACTGTATTGATTTTCTATGGATTATCAAGTGTCCTGTTAATGTATATTTAGTTTTTATGAGTCATTAAGTGTTCTCATAATGTGTATTTAGTTTACGTTTTTTCTGCTGTTACAAATAATACTATAATAAAATACATTTTTTGTTCAGAGTTTATGTATAGTAGGAATCAGCAAATTCGGGCCTATATCTGGGCCCCTGTTTTTGTAAATAAAATTGTATTAGAATACAAGCACAATCATTTGTTCATAGCTTGTCTCTGGCTGCTTTAAAAGTATAGCAGAAGAGTTGAGTAGCTGTGACATAGGCCTCTTGGCCCAGTAAGCTGAATTTCTACCGGACTCTTTAGGAAAACTGTGCTGAGCACTCAGTATAGCATAAATTCCTAGACATGGAATTATTGGGTCAGAGTATATGCTTTTTAAATTTAAATTTCATAATAAAATTCAATTGCAGATCACTTTTTTCCAATTGCCATCCAGAAGGCTAACCTAATATGTAACGCTACAGTGTATGAGTACACATTTTCATCTGTCCTTCCTTGCTGGATGAAAGGTTGTTCATTTGATAAGTGAAAAATGGTATTACATTGCTTTGTTTTATATTACAATTATGACAGAATTGAGTGTACTTTTAAAATTTTGTCATCTACGTATTTTCTGTTAACTGTTGTTTTGTGATTTTTGTCTACTTTAAAAATGAGTTATTCATATTTTTCTTCTAGATTTTAAAGTTATTTGCATATAAACTAAAGTAATGCTATTTCTATTTTGTGTTGCAACTGTTTTTCCTTGTTATTTATCTTTTGTCATGTTTGTGATATTTTTTCCGTATAGATATGCTAAGATTTTTCCCCTTTGTTTTATTATGAAAAATTTCAGGTAAAAATATTGAAAGAATAATATAATGTATAGCTACGTACTCTTTGCTTAGAGTCAACAATTATTAACATTTTGCCATATTTGCTTTATTTCTTTCCAAATATATTCATATCCTGCCTGTACCATTTAAAAGTAAAATGCAGATATCATGACACTTTAAACCTTAAATAATGCAGAGTGAATCTCCGTAGAATAAGGAGGGTCTCCTACATAACCAAACTATCACTTAAGGCAATTAGCAATTCCATGACATGCTTTTTTATCCAGTTCATATTTAAATTCCATAATTTTCTTTTTTTTAATTTTTTTTAAATTTATTTCTGAGAGAGAGAGACAGTGTGAGCAGGGGAGGGTCAGAGAGAGAGGGAGATACAGAATTTGAAATAGGCTCCAGGATCTGAGTTGGCTGTCAGCACAGAGCCTGATACGGGACTCAGACCCACAAACCGTGAGGTCATGACCTGAGCAGAAGTTGGACGCTTAACTGACTGAGCCACCCAGGTGCTCCACATGTTGGCCTTTTAAAAATAGCTTTATTGCAGGGCGCCTGGGTGGCTCAGTCAGTTAAGTGCCTGACTCTTGATATTGGCACTGGTCATGATCTCATGGTCACAGGATCAAGCCCTGTGTCAGGTTCTGTGCTGAGCATGGAATGTACTTTGGATTCTCTCCTCCCTCTCTATCTGCCTCTCCCCTGCTCATACTTTCTCTCTCTCTCTCTTTCTCTCTCAAAATAAATAAAAATAGACTTTAAAAAAGCAGCTTTATTGCAATATAGTTGAATCAGAACAGACTGTACATATTTTAAGTATACAATTTGGGACGCCTGGGTAGCTCAGTCGGTTAAGCGTCCGACTTCAGCTCAGGTCATGATCTCGCGGTTCGTGAGTTCAAACCCCATGGCTGTTCTGTGCTGACAGCTCAGAGCCTGGAGCCTGCTTCATATTCTGTGTCTCCCTGTCTCTCTGTCCCTTCCCATCTCATGCTCTCTCTGTCTCTCAATAATAAACATCAAAAAAATAAAACAAAAATAGTGTATACAATCTGGTCAGTTTTGACATAATGCATTTACCTGTGAAATCATCACCACAGTCAAGATAGTGAACATAACTGACACTCTTCCAAATTTCCTCCTGCCCCTTTCCATACACAAATACTTGTAATTATGTACTTTCACTAGATATAGATTCCTACCTTGACAGTTGTTTCAGCACTTTAAAGATGAGGCTATACTGTGTTCTCACTTGCTTTGTTTCTGACAAGAAATCTGCCTTATCTTTGTTCCTCTGTATATAATGTCTTTTCCTCTGGCTGCTTTTGAACATTTCAGTTATGAAGTGTCTTGGCATAGTTGTGTTTAAGTTTCTGGTCTTGGGAGTCATTGAGCTTCTTGGCTTTTGTGTGGTAGGGATTTATAGTTCTCAGAAAATTTGAACATTAAAATTTTTTTAAATATTTCTTTTTGAGAGAGAGAGAAACAGTGCAAACAGGGAAGGTGCAGAGAGAGAGGGAGACACAGACTCCAAAGCAGGCTCCAGGCTCTGAGCTGTCGGCACAGAACCCAACGTGGGGTACAAAATCCTGAATCGTGAAATCATGACCTGAGTCGAAGTTAGATGCTTAACTGACTGAGCCGCACAGACGCACCAATTATTTTCATCTGACACATGGTCATTTTCACCTTGCATAATTTGATTTTGAGTCTTTGTATCTTCCATGCCTCTACTTTTAGAACACGTGAACTGCATTTCTTTTAATATCCTTGTCCTCTAATTTTAACATCTTTGTGGGTTCAGGATCAGTTTCTTCTTTTTGCCTTATAAATGTTGACATTCCATCAGGCTTCATTCTGCAGCCTATTTATATATATACCTATATATAAATAGGAGAAAGAGAGAGAGCATGACAGGGGCAGAGAGAGGGAGAGAGAATCCCAGGCAGGCGCCACACTGTGAGCTCAGAATCTTGACATGGGACTCGATGACATGGGACTCGATGACATGGGACTCAATCTCACAACCATGAAAGTATAACCTGAACCAAAACGAAGAGTCACACATTTAACCAACTGAGCCATCCAGGCACCGCTGTTCTTCAGTCTCTCTTCAATACTCTCATTTGGCAATTTTATCAACTGCCACAATCTCAGTTCTCACCTTAAAGCAGATTATTACCAAATACGTCTCTTTTTTCTCATTCTATCTCTGAGATGATTATAATTGGTTATAATATTTCTAAGTCTGTGGGACATCTTTCAGCTCACTGACAGTTCACAGTTATTCCATTTAAAATGGAGATGGCTCGGGGCGCCTGGGTGGTTTAGTCAGTTAAGCGTCCGACTTTCGCTTAGGTCATGATCTCGCGGTTCGTGGGTTCGAGCCCCGCGTCGGGCTCTGTGCTGACTGCCAGCTCAGAGTCTGGAGCCTGTTTCAGTCTGTGACTCCCTCTCTCTCTGACCCTCCCCTGCTCACGCTGTCTCTCTCTCTCTCTCTCTCCTAGAAATAAATAAAACATTAAAAAAAAATAAATAAAAAAAAAATAAAATGGAGATGGCTCTTTTTCAATTTCTCCACTTAGGTTATTGATAGCACTATTTTCTTTCTGTCATCTTTGATCTTTTCCTTATTTTAGCCCATAAGCCAATCTATTGCTATGTCCTTTTACTTCTGCCTTTGAAACATTTCTCATATCTATCTTTTCTATGGCCACCATCTATTATTAACTCTGTCCTTATTTATGAACTGAATGTTTGTACCGCCACCCCACCCCTCATGTGTTGAAATCCTAATCACCCATGTGATGGTATTAGGAGTTGGGGCCTTTGGGAAGTAATTCTTCTGAGGGTGGAGTCCTCACAAATGCGATTCTCGTGTCCTTAGAGACAAGAGTGCTCATCCTCTCTGCTCTCTACCATGTGAGGATATAAGAAGATGGCCATATACAAGCCAGGAAGTGGGCTCTCCCCAGACACTGGATTTGTTGCCACCTTGATCTTGCATGTCCTGGCTTCCAGAACTGTGGAAAATAAATGTTAGATGTTTAAGCTATTCAGTCTATGGTATAATTGTTATAGCAGCTCAAATGGACAAAGACAGACCTATAGTAATATTACTATTTATGTTAGTCTTTAGTAGTATTACTATTATATTTATATTAGTCACAATAGTTTATTTTTGCTTTTGTTACCCTTCCATATCCGGGAGACATATCCAGAAAAATGTTGCTAAGGCCGACGGTATCAAAGAGATTGCTGCCTGTGGCACTACTTCTTGCTTACAAAATATAGTCAAATTGTTTAGCATGCTTCTCAGCCTTCCACATTATGGTTGCATTGTTTGTTTCAATCTTAATTTTTCTTGTTTTGTTTCTTTGTGCATCCTCCAGGAAGAATGGAGGGCAGTGTCATACAGTGGTTAAAAGTGAAGAACCTAGAGTCAGATTTGACGGGATTTGAGTCTTGGCATTGCAGTTTAGTAAGGTCTTGCGCATTTTATTTAAATTCACTAAGTGTCACCGCTTTCAACTGAAAGGCATAATGATAAGATAGGATGATAGTTCTATTTATAAAATGCTTAGTAAGTATCTGGAAAATAATCAAATTGCCAAGACTCTTAACTTTTACTGTTACTAATTTTTTCTTGGCTTTCCTATTTCCTTGCATATACTCATGTTCCTTTTTTATATGGAGTTCCCTGCCTTCGTACTCATGTTTCCATTTGAAATCCTAGAATACTTAGGTCAAATGCCATCTACGTTAAGTGCCAACCGGATGAATTCTTTATGTCAACACTTTTTTATACTTTATCCTTGACTTTCTTGTATTAGTGTTTGTGTACATAGTTTATTTCCTTTTGGATTTTAAGCTTGTTGAAAGCGAGGACTATATATCATTGTGTGTCCTGTGGCATCTGGCATGGTACATGAGAGAGTTGCTTGATATTTGTTGAATGTGTGAATGAATTGTGGTTCTACTTTGCCATACTTACTGTTTGACCTAGAGTGAGTTGCATATTAAATGAATTGTCTGTAAATCACAGTCTTCCTAATTTCTTATGTTTTTAGTAAATTATACCTTTCCAAGCTTAATACCTTTGTCTGGCACAATAGTTATTAGCATTATTAGTTATCAGTGTTAGAGTTCTCTTACAAAGTATACTTCTCATTCTGTTTAATATCAAAATAAAATTTCAGTTAGGTGTCATTTCTGTCATTGAACCTCTTGTGGACCAGAAAAAGTCAGACACAGGACCCCTATTATACCCACTGTGTTAAACTTAGTAGTACTGGTAAGATGATGTTGGACAAGAATACCACCCATATTTAATGGAAATGGTAGAGTCAGGTCATCAAGTTTAGGGATTAAATATGCTTCTCACCCAAGAAGACCTCTAGTTCTTTTTTTTTTTTAAGTTTTTATTTTTAAGTAATCTCTACAATATGGGGCTTGAACTCACAAGATCCAGATCCAGAGTCACACTTTCCACCAACTGACCCAGCCAGGTGCCCCAGAAGACCTCTATTTTTTAAGCTTTAGGGCTTCATATAATTTGCTTTTCGTCAGTCTAATTCTATTTAGATTAAATTGAAGGAAGAGCAGGGATTCATTAGTTGAGAGGAGCTGAAACTGAAAGGGAGGCTGTGATTAGTTGGTGCACTGCACAGTTTTATAATGGGAGTCTTTGAAAGACAGGAAAAATAATGCTCGGAAAGACCGGGGAAAGGGCAAGTGGAGTGATTTCTTCTCTGACTAGACTGGGAGCTTTTCAATGGCAAGGACTGTATGTGTCTTACTTCTGTCCATCTTTGAGCTCCGTGACAGTACTTCATGCAGTGAATACTTGTTGAGTGGAGTTCTAAATCTAGAAGTGAAGAAAGAGCATCTAAGGTTATTTTCATGGCAATGCAAATCTCTCTTTCAAAATGCATTACTTTGAATTGTGTGCCCCAGCATGGTTTCAAAAGGCCTTTTATGAAAAAGAAAAAAATAAAACAAAACTCGCATGCAGCTCTTTAAAAACATTTTCCCCCCTATAAATGGCAATGCCCCTTCTCTGAAAGCGCATGGACTTGTTAGCCCCAGTCACTGAGACTATTACCCTAGCCACTTAAAGCCTATGGAAGCCTCCCTGTCTTCTTTCCTAGAACCCACTTTCTAAACTGGTGACTTAGTTGAAATACATGCTCCTGGATTTAACATTTTATTAACATTTTTCTTAATACCATTGGATGGGGTGCTTTCCATAAATGTGGGTGTAGGAAGGTAAAAAAACTTTTCCATTCTCGGACCTCATCCGAGATAGGTGTTTTATTGAATATTTTCAGTTTTTCATACACATTATTAAAGGAGATAATATAGAATGGGGAATCTAGAATACTTGATATATTAGGTAAAGTACATAACATTTTAGAAACGATAACCTTATAAGATTTATTGTTAAAAATGGTAAAGGGACGTTATAGAGATAGAAAGCAGGAGAGATGGCTTAAAACTATATAGTTGTTTCCTGCAGACCTAAATAATAAGTTTGTCTGTATATGGTTGATGTCTTTATTTTTTAAAGTTTATTTATTTATTTTGAGGGAGAGAGAGAGCAAACGGGAGGGGCGGAGAGAGAAAGAGGGAGAGAGAATCCCAAGCAAGCTCCACACTCTCAGTGCAGAGCCCCATGTGGGGCTCAAACTCATGAACCATGAGATCAAGACCTGAGCTGAAATCAGGAGTCAGATGCTTAGCTGACTGAGCTACCCAGGCTCCCCCATGGTTGATGTCTTTAAATGTGATTAGATCATTAGTTTGAAACTAGCATTTTAAAGGTTTATTTTTTAATAGAAAACATCTAGGGGGCTCCTGGGTGGCTCAGGTTTAAGCGTCCAACTTCAGCCCAAGATTAAGATCTCACTGTTCGTGAGTTCGAGCCCTGCATTGGGCTTTGTGCTGACAGCTCAGAGGCTGGAGCCTGCTTCGCTTTCTGTGTCTCCTCTCTCTCTGCCCTTCCCCAGCTCGCACTCTGTCCTTCTCTCTTTCAAAAATAAATAAACATTAAAAATTAAATGAACATTAAAAAAAATAGAAAACATCTAAATAACAGTTGACTTTTTAATATTAAATGCATGTTTACCATACAAAATGTCACTGCCTCTATTGAAAGTAATTTATTGAAATCAGTGTATTCTAGGTCAATGGCATCTAAGACTCCAGTTGGATTCATTGGACTGGGCAACATGGGGAATCCAATGGCAAAAAATCTCATGAAACATGGCTATCCACTCATTATTTATGATGTGTTTCCTGATGCATGCAAAGAGTTTCAAGATGCAGGTGAACAGGTAAGGCCTTTTCTTTATATTTGTTCTAGATTTTGATGTTTAAAAATAAATCTACATTCCAATAAGTGACAACCTAGGAGTATACCGGAATTGTAAACCTATTTCACTGTTAATTTTACATGTATTATGTATTTGTTTTATATATATATACACACACACACACACACACACACACATACATACATATAGTGTTGTTACCTTTCATCCAACATCCAGGTGTGCAACAAAGGTTAAGAAAGACCTATTCCTTGGCAGGTGACTCGGAGCATTTCCCAGGTTAGGTCAAAGGGGCTTGCTTTGGCTATGGATTAATTTTCTTTTGGCAACTTTATGGACTGCGCTGTGAAACCAGAGAGTTTGGTGGAAATAGTTTCCCATGTTATTAAGAGGCACAATTTGTCTTAGGACAAGAATAGGCTCAGGCAGTATCAGCAATAGCCAAATCATGGAACGAGCCCAAATGTACATCACCTGATGAATGGATAAAGAAGATGTGGTGTTTGGGGCGCCTGGGTGGCTTAGTCGGTTAAGCATCCGACTTTCGCTTAGGTCATGATCTCGCGGTTCGTGGGTTCGAGCCCTGCGTCGGGCTCTGTGCTGACTGCCAGCTTAGAGCCTGGAGCCTGTTTCAGTCTGTGACTCCCTCTCTCTCTGACCCTCCCCTGCTCACGCTGTCTCTCTCTCTCTCTCCTAGAAATAAATAAAACATTTAAAAAAAAAAAAAAAAGAAGATGTGGTGTATATATACAATAGAAATACTAGTCAGTGATTAAATAGAATGAAATTTGCCATTTACAACAACGTGGATGGAACTGGAAGGTATTAGGCTATGCTAAGCTAAATAAGTCAGAGAAAGACAGATATCATTGTGATTTCACTTATATGTGGAATTTGAGAAACTTAACAGATGCAGGAAGGGAAAGAAAAATAAGGTAAAAACAGAGAGGGAGGCTCTTAAATTCAGAGAATAAACAGGGTTGATGGACATGGGAGTTGGGAGGGGGAGGGGAAAATGGGTGCTGGGCATTGAGGGGGCCTCTTGTTGGGATGAGCACTGGGGGTTATATGTGAGTAATAAATCATGGGAATCTACTCCTGAAGCCGAGATGACACTGCATGTTAGCTAACTTGAGAATAAATTAAAAATAATAATAATAAAATAAAATAACTTCACAATTAAAAAAAAAACGAGAATAGGCTTAGGGATAGGAAACTTGGTTTGAATCCCAGCTTAGACACTTCCCTGCTGTCTTGCTGGGGGCAAGTTATTTCACCTCTGCTGATTTCCTCCTCTGTAAAATGGGAATGCGGACAACCTATGCCATTAGATTATGAGGCTTAAATGAGAGAATATATGTGAATGTGAATAAATGTGAATATATGTGAATTCATAAATATAGTAGCAGCACTTTATGAATGAATATGTTATTGGCCATAAACCAGGAGACAACCTAGAACCGCTGTGTGCCATAATGAATTACAGAGCTGAGTTAGGACAGACCTCTCGTGTTTTGTTTTTAGGCTATCATTTCAAGAATTTTTGGACTAGAATATATCCTGTTAGATGATAGCATCCACTGGTCAGGTCATGTTTGGATCTGTTAAACTTGATCAGTAACTCACATGGCGGGAAATCATGTATTAGTAACTGAATTTGGACTTTTGTTTTTTTGAGACATGGAGGAAATTCATATACAAGTTGTAGAATGGTAACTCGGGGTTGAGTGTAATCCCAGAATGGGGAGAATCCTAAAAATTTCCTGAGAAATACAGAAAACAGTGAGAGGAAAACTAAAATTAAACAGCTCACTTCTGGATGATAGACCGGAAGTAAATACTAAAAAATGTATTGCCTATGTATAGAGCAAGTTTAGGTTTCTAGAGATTTCTACTTTAGGGCAGCACATACAGATTGAATGCCTGCTGTACGTCTGGCAGTGTACACAGGGCTGTGGAGAATGAAACAGCTTGAGTTGGATGTGGCAAGGGAATAGGTGTGTCTTAGGTGGCAAGACTAAATGATATTACAAGGGAGCTTCTTTAAAATTGTGTTTTGACTCTAATAAAGTACTGAAGCAGTTTTCGATGAGGAAAGAATAATTAACTGTGAAGAGTCCTTTCATTTCACACAGGAACAATAAAAATATTGTATGTAATCTTCGCTTACCTCCAGACAGAAATGGCCTAGTCTGAAATGAAAGTCACAGAGACAGGGTCTCTCAGAACGCTAAATAGAAATGAGAAGATTCTAGGACAGAGTGCTCAGTCATTGGATTTTCCTTCCCCCACCCCTTGATGTATAAGTGGGTGTGAGGAAGAAAAGAAAATGGACTCTGGGTAGCTGCTCCTCCCAGATTAGTGAAGAGTGAAGACTTCCCTTACTTCTTGTCTGCCCCCAGCACATGGTGGGAAAAGTCCTGTGGCTGGTTCAGACCCAGGCAGCAGCCTGGAACAGAGAATGCTTTTTTCCCACACCCTCTCTCCCTTCCATCTCTGGTTCCCTTAAGATCTTGGCTCTGTGAGGTCCTCTGAGTGTTGATTGGAAGAGCAGTGGGCAGTGGGAGAATGTAAAACTTGGGTGAATGAAGGGAGGAAAAATAAAGGCTGAGACAACTTTGGGCCCGAGAGGAAAGTACCGTGCTATAATAAAATGAAAGTGTTTGTTGATAAGTGATTTATGCTGGCAGCCTAAACAACGTTTTGAATGGTGGCAGTGTCATTTGAACAAGTGCGATTTCCTCAGAGTGTTACTTTAAAAGGTAACATTAATTTGAATGAATAAGTTCTGGGATATGGAAATGTCATTATTATTATTTCATAGCTATATTTAAATTTGCAAAATGTTGGGTAAAAGAAAAACTGAGTTTTATTCTGCTACTGAAAGACAAAGACCAGACTTGGAGTGGGATGGAAAAATGTAGGTGAAAATCTTGAAACTTCTTGCCATTGTGCACAACAGTGTAATGAAAGGTTTAACAGTTTGACAGTTCAGAGCCTGTTTGTGTTGATGCTTCCATTTTGAGGACACGTGTCCCCTACCTTTCTCCCAATATTACTATATCAGGTGAAGCTGATAAAATGGCAGCCAAAGAAAATAAGTTTTTCCACCCAAAGATTGTACAGACTGGCTTGTTGATTTCTAATGTTGACTGTGCTTTCAGTGGGAAGCATCAAAATAGGGATATCTGGATCCCTAGCAACAGTTGGTTCTGAAGATCTTTGGACATTTCCGTGAAGAAGTGCTTTTTCTTTTTTACAAAGCAAAAAGTGGGGATTTGTTTGATGTAACCGAAGAGTTGGGGAGTGGTTTGACTGAGGCACGGTCCAATTTTGGGCACAAATGTAATTGGATTCCTTTCTGTCTGCCTCTTGTCTCTACTTTGTTCAGCAGCTCCCCCACCCCCTTAAGGTGCAAAATGGATACCTGCAGTTTCAGGTGAAGAGATGTTTCAGAATATTCTGATCCTGGAGCTTTTCTTCAAGCCTTAGCTAGTAGTAGAGCATACTAAATGGGTTATGAAGGAAATAAAAACATGACATGATAAAAATCTTTGACATGTTTGATGGTATTTAATCAATATGTTTGTGCCTTTAAATGTTAATCTATTCTAGGGGTACCTGGCTGGCTCAGTCAGTAGAACATTTGACTCTTGATCTTGGGGTCATGAGTTCAAGCCCCATGTTGGGCCCAGTTTATTTAAAAAGCTTAACCTGTTTTGAAAGGGCATTTATAATTGGTTAAGTATGTTATTTGTGGTCATTTCCATAAAAAATGTGGGCATTCATCTTTCAATATCCTTTTCTTATATCCTTATTTCTGTTGGAAACTCAGGTTTAACCTACAATGATGCCTCATTTCAGCTTTTAGAATCTTTTATAAGAATGTAATCCATGGTAATTATCAAGCCTTTGTATGTCAGAAATCATGACTTGATAAGTTGTGAATGCAGTGGTATAAAAACATACACCCTGGAACCAGACTGCCTGGGCTTCAATCTCAGCTCTCCCATATGCTGACTGTGTGACTTTGGACAGATTATTTAATCTCTCTCTACTTAAATTTCCTCATTTTATAAACTGGGGTTAATAGTACTACCTTTTTAGTCCTGGAGAACCCGACACATAGAAAGTGCTGTTTTTGCTGCCATTTTTGTGATTGTTATATCCCTACCATCTCTCTCCCAAATCTTTATTCCCCAACACTACACACAGAAACACACCACTGTCATTGTATCATCACCGAGTCCAGAGTGCTTTGGAAGAGAGCTAGAGACATATTTGTAAGTTAAAGAATGATGGAAAAAATGAAAAGCAAACTAGGAGGTAAAGTGATTTGATGGCGTCCCAGTTTGAGGACGTATTCTGCACTGTCCCTTCTGTCCCACTTTTATTTTACAAAAGAACATGATTTCTCTTTTTAAGCATTAGCATCAAGGGCATACAAATTGTGCCTCATTTTCATTTTTGTTGTCTAGGAATTTCCTTGGAGATGCTGCTGGTCTATGCCAAAAGGCTTGGGGGCTTACACCATTCCTGTGTGAGTTTCTTGCTGGATGAACGAGGCTTAACTAAATGGTCTTTTCTTTTGTTTTCTCTTTAAAAACTTGGAAACTATCTTGCTGTTCCTGGGTTGTAAGGCTGAGCATGTTTGGTTAAGTAATTCTCTTGGGATCTAAGCTGGCATCCACTTGCTTCTTGTTAAATGAAGACTCTTGCTGAGTGGGCTCCATCATTGTTGACCAGATGTTTCAAGATGTAAGCACAAACTGTTTTTGTCAGTTTTTCAACTGGAGTGTAATTTTGAAGTAAGTGTGCTTTTCTACTTGGAAAGATTAAAAAAACATGGAGTGGATTGTTGTCAGCTTCCGATGGACATGTAAAAGGGAGATGCCATCCCTTCAGATTACTCTGGGCCTGGATGCTCTCATCCTCCCCCTACCCAGCAAAGCAGATTTTGCCTTTAATTCATCTGGTCGTCTTCTACTCTTCGTGTTACATACCTGCCAGTGATGAGAACTGGCATATGGATGAATCTAAACCCAGAGAAATTGGCTACAAAAATTCTTAAAGACTACGGATACTGTGATACACAAGGGAACCCCTCTCCTGTAGTTAAAATTGAGATAATGGAAAAATAGAGACATCTTAATTCATAATACTTTAAGAGTGAGGCACTTAGAATTAGCAAGAGACCCGTCTGCATGGTTATGGCGGAGCAGAGCCATGGCCCAGAGCCAGCCAGGTCAGCGACTGTCTACACACAGGGAGGTATAGAAGCATCTTGCTAATGCTGGGCCTTTGTACTGACCACTGTAGATGCAGCCTGTCCTGGGAGCCCGTTTCCACCGAGGCTGTGCCTTCCTAGAACTTAGGGTTACTAAATGTGAAAAATTACTTCAAGTAGGATTCCTTTCTACTTTGGAGATAGAAACCTTTAAAGATAACTCAGATGATTTTGTAGATTCAGAAACTGAAGCCAGAGAGGTTGAGTTGATCTGCACCAAATCACACAACAGCTTAGTGGCTGAGCTGCAACTAAACCTGGTCTCTGGCGGCCTGGGTGGCTCAGTTGGTTGAGCATCTGACGTTGGCTCAGGTCCTGGTCTCACGGTTGGTGGGTTCGAGCCCTGTGTTGGGCTCTGTGCTGACAACTCAGGGCGTGCTTCGGATTCTGTGTCTCCCTCTCTCTTTGCCCCTCTCCCGCTGGTGCTCTCTCTGTTTCTCGCTCGCTCGCTTGCTCTCTGTCTCAAAGATAAATAATAAACATTAAAAAAAAAAAGTAAACCTGGGTTTCTGACTTCCCAAATTAGTGTTCCTTTCAGTGATCCATGCTGTCTTTGCTTATCCATTCAATTAGTAAATGTAAGTGAAGGGACTCTAATTAGTTTGGCTCCTAAAGGCTTCTGTGGTTAGTGTCAGACTGGCAACAAGGTTTGTTCCCCTTCCCAACCCCCCTCCCCAAGCTTTTGAGTCGTAGCCAAATTTTGTCAGTCAATTATTTCAGAGTCTTGAAGACATCACATGGAAGTCAAAATGATTTGAATAGCTAGGCACACATGTCTGTCTGTCTGATAAGCATGCCTTCTGCAGTGCAAATTAGAGACCCTGTTATTACAATGTACCAAGTATATATAGTCATTAGATATGGAGCAGTTGTGGCCAGTTAATGGTGACATTCCAGCTATCACTATCATTGTGTGTTTTTTCCAGACCTGTGAGCTTTGACACCACTTTCCTATATAATTGTGGGGTTAGCAGGACTCTGGCAACCCAGGCATCCCAAAAAGCAGATGCTAGGGATGCAGGGGGCTGATTGGGCACCCCATGCACTTGGCAGTTGCCTGAATTGGCACTGCCAGTTCATGGGTATGAGAAGCTTGAACGTGTGAAGTACACTTAGATCTGGGAACTAATTGTCAGTGTCCCTGAGGAGTTCTCTAGGTGGAATTGCCCTTCCTTCAATGGAAGAGACTCACTGAATTCCTAAAAGAAAGTCTGAAATTGACTCTTAAACCTCAGGGCTTACCGAGGTCCCTGAAATATCAAGAGGAATGGAGTTGATAATGGAAGGAAAGGCCACTGAAAGGTATGCCATCATGCACCATGTGTGTTACTTCATTTAAGGAGGGATGAACGGATGAGGCTCTCTGTATAACCCATATTTTTGGTGCAGTCCAGGAGTAGAGGAATAGGACGCCTACAGCTTTTCCTTTTTTTATACTCGTCTTACTAAGCTCTGTTTTTCCTGAGTAAACTTGAACTGTTTGCCAGCAAATAGTCCCCTCCTTTTGAATCTCAGCAGTTATTTGGGCGTAGGAAAGGTTTTTATTGAACTGAAGTATTTCTTCGTAATTACATGGAAAAAACATTTTTTTTCAGAATTTTGGGGGCAAATCCTGATGATGTATCAAAATGTACATGTTGAATGTGCTGCACTGTAGACTCTAAAGTGCCATTTTGCCTTTAGAATGAAACATTAAAAGAGAGAATATCTGCTTTTTTTTTTTTGTCTTAGGGTCTGAGATATTTTATGTCATTTAATATTAGTACACAAAATGCTAGGATACTAATTTCGCCTGAAATTTTAAAATATGACAGGAAATTCTGTTAAAACTGTATCTAGAATTTGATTTAGGAGCTAATAGTCTTCTAGGGAAAATTGAATTGTGGTCAACTCTAGCTCGTAATATTTAAACCACACACTGTTTGCCTTCCCATTCTTTCCCCCTCGTCAACTGCACATCGAAGACGAAAGGAAGGCATTAGCTGTAATTCTGCCCTATGAAAAGCAGAGGCATTCCCATTCCCAGGATGCTTACATTTCCTAGCAGAAAATATGTCCATTGTTAACACCTATGTTCATTATTCTACAGAGAAATCTGCAGTTATCCTCCAGGTAGCCCTTTGTCTTTTTTTAAAAGAGAACAATTGGGGTGATGGAGTCTTTCTGTTAAAGGAGAGTTTGACTCAAGACGGGAGCTCCCAGTCTCTTCTGACCTCTTTGGTTGCCAGTGTATCAGGGTGCGTGTGTGAGACAGAGCAGGGGTTTGCAGGAACGTGAGTGAGGGCGTGTGCGTCCGTGCACGCACACACAAAGGATGGACCGTAACTTTCCTGTACGGTATGCTTGTGGCCATCATAAGGCAGAAATGAGGGCAGAAGTGAGAGCGTACCTTGATGCCTATTTGTATGTCTTGTTATCTGTAGTTTCTACGTGTATCCTGGGAGCTTACACACTCAGCCTTTATGGTGGGATACTTACAGCTAGTACAGTAAGTGCTCATGTCCTTGTCCTGACCTTTTCTTTTCTGTACAGGCTTAATTTTTTTTTTCTTTGGAAATGGAGACTAGAGAATGGTGGTGAACGGGACTTGAAAATTTACTAGGGGGTTTTGCTGCCTATGAAATCACCGGTGAATCCTACACTTTAGCTACCATCCCTGTTGCACAAGGATGTTTTTCTTAGTCAAGCATCTACCAAAAAGTATGCTGTTTAAGAATCCAAGTTGGAGGAATCCATGAGAAGTATGTCTGTTCCCAGGACTGTTGGGTTTTGCCCTTTTCCCCTCAACTCACTTCACACTTTTTAAAATAAACAGTGGATTTGATTCCGTAGAAACTGCATCTGTATGTATGTAAGGGATAGACTCTTTATTTTAGGCAGTAAGCTTTTTTTTTTTTTTTTTTTGGTCATTGGGCAATAAATTCGTTTTGTTCACTGTCAGTGTTGTCAGCATGGCTAAAAAGTGATCCTACTTGTGCTTTTGAAACTGCCTCCATTTTAATTTATGTGCCTTTGTGATTTCTTTTAAAGGTAGTGTCTTGCCCAGCAGATGTAGCTGAAAAAGCTGACAGAATTATTACAATGTTGCCCACCAGTATCAATGCAATAGAAGCTTATTCTGGAGCAAATGGAATTCTAAAGTATGTATCTCTCAACTATGGAAATTTTCGTGTTGTGATAGTTCATGAATTTCGTATTTGTTAACATTATAGGAAATTACAGTGATGTTTGTTAAAACTTTCTATACTGTTTTCTTATTTCTTAAAAGTGAATGGTGTGGTTTCTCTCTTATTGTAAAGGGTTTCTTTTTTCACTAAAAGCAAGTATGTGACTTTGGGGAATAATATTTTTTGCTTCTGTTTCTTTCCTTAACTCTTGCATTAAACTTATGCTTTCATTGCTAACATGTTTAAGAGACTTTTAAAGCTTGCATTTTAAACCATACAAATGTTACAAGCATAATTTTCTTATGGTTTATAGAAATTCAGGGAAAGGTTTCTATGAAAAATAAAACCAAACATTGGAAAGAACACCATTATTTAACATTTTATTATATTATAAAAAGTTATTGTATGTCCTCTGGGTTAGTACATCTGTAGTAAGAACTTTGAGAAGTTGAAATTAAAGGTTAGCAGTAGCTCTTTAAATAAAATATAATTTGGGTCAGAGTTTTCTAGCCAGTGCTTAGCTTCCCTGGCTTTGAGAATCTTTTGGTTACTTTCTGCCTATTGCCAAATCCTTGTGGTTGTGTTAGAATGACAGTGGTTGAATTTCCAATTTAATTTTCTGGTCTTCCTGATTGCTGTTTATAACTTGTTTTGTTGTTGTTGAATTTCAGCAAGGAGAGGACAAACTGGTAGGTCTTGTAGACATACGTAAGGCCAAAAGAAGGGATTTATCATTTCATAAAACTCTTATACATGAACTTTGACATGTCTGGACATTGAATTGCCTTGGAAAACTAACTTGCAAGCAAAGACACTTGGATATTAGGCAGAAAACTGATAAGATAAATGTTTAGATTTCAGGGAAGATTGAAAGACACTCATTTTGGACGGAGCCGTCAGGCCCATGGTGTGTACGGTCCTGAGGGGACTTAGTGGTCTCATTATCTAGTCTGTTCCAATTACAGCCCTGCTTAATTGCCTGCTTCTTTGCCTCTTCAGGGAAAGTCACCAAAAATTTGTGTGGAGACAAAATGTTTATTAATATTCTTTACTAAGGACTGTGGTGGCCAACTAGCAGAGCAGTTTTGTCTAGGGAGTGCTTTCATATATTGTGGCTTTAGATTGAACTATAATTTGCTTTTTACGGGTGGTTCTTTATTTTCTTCTAGGTCAGGATCATTTCCCCATACCCAGTGCATATGTAATTTTTAATACACTTTCCCATTTGCTTCAAGATTTAAGACCTTTGGGGCGCCTCGGTGGCTCAGCCAATTGAGCATCAGACTCTTAATTTCAGCTGTGGTCATGATCACAGCGTTGTGGGATCGAGCCTTGCACCAGGCTCTGTATTGAGTGTGAAACCTACTTAGGGTTCTCATTCTCTCTTCCTCTGCCCCTCTGCCCTGCTTGTGCACTCTCTGTCTCTGTCTCTCTCTCTCTCTCTCTCAAATTAAAAAAAATATATATTTAAGACCTTAAGAATGTTAATATCACATAATATTAATTATTGCTAAGTGTAATACTTATGTTTTAGGTTGTATCAAGTGAAACTGCACATATTTCAGTGACCTATAATACAACACGCTATTTCCTTTCTGTGGAATATATCATTGCATTTGGGCTAGATCGGTTCCTATGTTTAAAACGGTTTTTTATACCATTTTGCATGCTATTTTTTCTATAGAAAGATTTTTCTTTCTTTTAATAGTTTTTTAGAAATGATTTTTGACTTCTTTCTTCAGTATTTATATATCTAATTTTCCAATCATAATTATGATTACATGTCATCTGGGTTAGTTGATCTGTAGTAAGGACTTTGGGAAGTTTGAATGAAAGGTAAGCCATTGCCCTTTAAATAAATTATAATTTAAGTCAGTTTCCTAGCCAGTGAAGATAGACATAGATTATAAGGGAACCATGTAGGTAGATATAATCTGTCCTTACAATACAAACAAAATTGTCTTATTATAAGAATGCCATTTAGCATTAGTGTAAAATATGACAGAGGAAAAGACTGTTTCCCTGTTTTGCCAATGTGTGTGTATGTGTGTGTGTGTGGAACACATACATACATTTACCATAAAAAGCAAAAAAAATCTCTATTCATGAGATTTCCAGGTTCATTCCTATATTGTCCTTTCTGCCTCTTTGATGTTTTATTTTGTCTTTAAAAAGCTGTAATTATTAAAGAATATACCACCCTGGAGCAAATGGCTAAATTTCAGTGGCTTGTGTTTATTCTGCCTTGTGGAAAGGACATGGATATGTGGAATTGGCAACATGGCTTATTAAAGACAAATAAAATACTTTTTAAAGAGCCCAGCTATTTTACAAACAAAAATTCAAATCTTACCAAATAGACCTTTTAAAGTTAACAGGTGTTTTAAATTGCTTACCTATATTATTATGGTATTGTGTGTTTCACCCGAAACCAAAATTTATAGCATGCGGTTTATTAGATTATTTAAGTTTGTTTGAAAGAGTTTAGGTTTACTTTGAACTTTAATTGATCTGAAAATTAATTTGAGATTTTTAACCAGTTCTAATAATGTTTTTAATATTAAACCAAAGACCTCCTTGATACCTGGCAGCTTTTAGTAGATTCTAATTCTGTAGGTGGCTGCATGAAATGTTTATTCAGAATTATAAACGCTATTTTTAAAACGATAAACCTATAATTAAACTATTATTTTTATCTGTTTACTTAGAAAAGTGAAGAAGGGCTCACTATTAATAGACTCCAGTACTATTGATCCTGCAGTTTCGAAAGAATTGGCCAAAGAAGTGGAGAAGATGGGAGCAGTTTTCATGGATGCCCCGGTTTCCGGTGGTAAGTGGCAGCTAACATCTGTGCACACCTACTTCTGTTTGTCAGAAGAAGCGATTACAATTTTGTGGTACCCACGACACATCCAGTTATTTTTAGACCTGTTATTAGTGTCTCCATTTCCTCCCTAAAAATGAAAACAGAACAAAACTCACTTTTGTTATTTAGTACGCTCAAAATACATTGCTTGTTCTAAGTTCAGACAAAACCATGTCACAACTTTGAAGAGTTATGAATTTTTGGTCCAAACTGCTGTGGGTAGGGATAGAGCTATTCCTAGAAGATGTAACTTTTCAGAACAGATTCAAGAAGTAATTAGCTTGAATCATCTTTTAACTGTTAAAGAAGTGAAGGGAATGGTAAAAAAGAAAAAATCATTTTACAAGGGGAACTTTAGGCCCAGATGATTCTTTATAGATGAATGTTACCAGGATTTCAAGGAGCAGGTAATTTCAATTTTTACATGAACTTTTCCAGACATTAGAAAAAGAGGAGACACTGTGCAACTCATTCTGGAGACCTGAGTAACTCTGATGCTTCAACCAAAAAGAGAAATGAGAGAGGAAAAATTTTAGGTCCATATCAGTTATGAGTACAGAAGTAAAAATTTTTTTTTTTAATTTTTTTTAAATGTTTTTATTTATTTCTAGGAGAGAGAGAGACAGTGTGGGCAGGGGAGGGTCAGAGAGAGAGGGAGTTACAGACTGAAACAGGCTCCAGGCTCTGAGCTGGCAGCACAGAGCCCGACGTGGGGCTCGAACCCACGAACCGCGAGATCATGATCTAAGCGAAAGTCGTATGCTTAACCGACTAAGCCACCCAGGCGCCCCAGAAGTAAAAATTTTTAAAAAGTATATTAGCAAACTAAATCCAACCATATATAAAAGAGTTCTTTCCAATTTTAGTATATGTGCTGCCGAAGCAAGCACTAAAGGAGATCAAGCACTACTAGCAGGTTTGTTTTATCCTATACGTACACAAGTGACTTAACATTAGAAAATCTATAAATACATTTCACCACATTTGCATACTTAAAAAATCATATGATCATCTCAACCAGAGGACAAGGATTCTCACTAATAAAATTCTAAAAGCATAGTATTATATCAGGGGCGCCTCGGTGGCTCAGTCAGTTGAGCATCTGACTTTGGCTCGGGTCATGATCTTGCTGCTCGTGGGTTCGAGCCCTGTGTCAGGCTCTGTGCTGATAGCTCAGAGCCTGGAGCCTGCTTCAGTCTGTAACTCCCTCTCTCTCTGCCCCTCCCCCACTCACACTCTCTCAGAAATGAATAAATGTTAAAAAAAAAATTTTTTTTAAATAAAATAAAAGCATATTATTATATCAAATATTAATAGTGGGTATTTGGGTATTTTGGAATGA
Source organism: Crocuta crocuta (assembly GCF_008692635.1). Classification (NCBI taxonomy): domain Eukaryota; kingdom Metazoa; phylum Chordata; class Mammalia; order Carnivora; family Hyaenidae; genus Crocuta; species Crocuta crocuta. Next base: position 8,678,738 of record NW_027532002.1, read on the forward strand.
TAGTATTATAGGTATTATGATTTTCCATAATTTCCAAATTTTCCAAAATTACTCTGTAATCAGATACCATATATATACATGCATGCACACACACATATATGTGTGCATATATACACATTTAATTAGTAGTTGAAGACTTGTTTCTAGTGGGAGGCTTTCTAGAAAGGCTGGACTGAAGAAACCAGTCATTTGCTCAAGACCAAGACTAGATTTTTAAAAATTATTTTCTGTAAAGTTCTAATTTAATCGAAGGAGGAAAAAAATTGCTAAATGGAAGTTTGTCCTTTAAATTGTAAAATCATCATCTCCTTACAGTGCTAAAAATACCTAACAGCTAGCGTAGTACATTGTTACAGTAATGACCTTTAATGACTCCCATCTCTGAATCTGCTCTGTGTATCCATGCATGTATCCATGTGCTGCGTTGACTCTGAACTATCTGACTTGCTTTGGCCAGTGGTGTGTTAGCAAATGTTACACAGGGATAGACCTGAAAAGCACTTTGCCCTGTCTTGCTCTTGGGGACTCTTCTGTTGTCACATAGAGAAGCCTGGATTAGCCTCCTAAAGATGCACTAACCACCAAGTATCCAAGTGAGGCCATCTTGACCATCTAGCCAGAGTCAAGTTCCCAGATGACTGCAGCTGCATTACTGAGCTCAGGCAAATGAACTGCCCAGCTACAATAGTCCAAAATGCTCACCTGCAGAACTGTGAGCAAATAAACCCACGAAGTTTGGGGTGTTATGTAGCAATGGAAAACTGATGGAGCCAATATAGTTGATATTTCCATTATTATGTAGAAGTGTGTGTTGCCTAACGTATCAATCAGTGTGCCACCTGTGCTTATGTAGTCTAAGTGTTCTAAAGCCTTCCTGAAGAATGATGGTACCACAGTTAGCATAAAGGCCAACTATAATGCCAAAGCTAAGTCTCTAAAATGAAGTTTATTATTAAGCCAGTCCAGAAGAGTTTTGTTTGCTGCCAACCGGTCCCTGACTTCTATCTGTATATTCCTGATTACAAAGGAGAATGCTTGCCTATATGCTACCAAAGTAGCCACCCTGGTGAGCTGATATGAGATACCTATATTTGGTAAGATCTGGAAAAGTAAGTTGGTAAAAATTCAGTAAATCTTGTTATGGTGTTTTCATGGACTTGCTGGAGTTAAATAGTATGTCTAGCTTTTAAGTGTCTTTTGTGCTCTTAGAATTGAGTTTTATTAGTAGAAGGGACTTCAGTAATAACTTAATTTGACTTTCTTATTTTATACATGAGAAATTGAGACCCAAAGAGGTTAAATGATTTGGCCAGGATTCTCTAGCTTCATAGCCAATCTAGAACTAGAATCTTACTCTCCCATCTCAATCTTAAGATCTTCCCACACACTGCCACACCTTTTTTCCCTTTAGTCCCACCCTGTGGTGGCCTTTCTCTTTTTCAAAGCCTGTTAACACCATTTCTTTCTTTCATCAATGTGTTGTTTTTTTTTTTTGTTTTTGTTTTTTCTGAGGGAGAGAGAGACAGCGTGAGCAGGCGAGGGTCAGAGAGAGAGGGAGACACAGAATCTGAAACAGGCTCCAGGCTCTGAGCTACCTGTCAGCACAGAGCCTGATGCGGGGCGGGGCTCAAACCCACGAACCACGAGATCATGACCTGAGCCAAAGTCAGACGCTTAACTGACTGAGCCACCTAGACGCCCCATGTTAACACCATTTCTAACAGTTTTATCTAGTGCTGGTCCTCTGTCTTCTCTCTTGCTAGCTAACTGGCACTGGCCTGTAGTGAAACCTTTGGTGGGGAAGTGAAGAGAGAATTACCTTCTTTTCTAACTCTCAGAGATTGGCTTCTAACCCGGAAGAGGCCTAACATTTCTGTTCCAGTCGTTTGAGAAGAAATGGTTAAGAAGACATAATTTTCAAACCTGGGGACCTCTGCAGGGATCAGATTAGTCCTATTGTATTGACCCCATCCCAAAATGTTTATTAGCTGGCTTATCAGTAGTCTTTTATTCTGCTGATGAGTTGGGATAGAACCAGAGTTTTGGGGGTCTTTCATGTTTTGGATCCACTGGCTGATGCTGCTTAATCTAATGTCCAGAAAAAGAGACAGTAAAGTAATATTTTGACACATCCCTGACATGTTTGAATTTGACTAGGATAGGATCTGTTCTAAGGTTTAAGGAAATGGAGTTGATAGGATTATAACTGAAGGCAGTGAAACTATTTTCCATGCCCTTCTGTGTCCCCACAGTATAGTATCTTTGCTACTGCAAGAACATGGTGTCCTTGTTTGTGCCCGTTTCTTCCACTGCTAGACTCTGAAGAGAGCAGATGCCATGTCTTTCTCTACTTTCTATCTCCAGTGTATATCTCCTGGTGAGCATGTAATAAAGTGTGATTGATCGAATTAAAGATCTTCTATATTTTTATTTTCAAGATTAATGTTAAATAATTTGAGCTTTCCTGCAGTTATTTCCTCATTCCCAGGCTGTACTCCAGTTTATTTATTTCCAGATCATTGACCTCTCTCTGAAGTTCAAGTATCTGCCCTGAATTCTAACATCAGTAATATATTAAGTAATTACGGTTTTCAAAATGCTGTATTGTAATATTAGATGCCATTGGGAAGTATGATTATGATCACAGGGGTGGGGGTAGGATAAACGAAGTAGAATAATATTCAGAACAACTTAGAGGAAGTTCTTACATTAGAAGTTTATGATTTAGGGAAGCATACAAATAAAAATGATGAGTGAATAGTTACAAACTGCAAAATAATGTAGCACAGCAGTCTTCTCGGTAATTAGCAACCAGAAAGGAAACTCTACACTAACAATTTGATCATACCAACATGTCAGGCATTGTAAAGAAATACTGTCTTTGTCCTTTCTGGGATGGCTGCTAATACTTTGACTTTTACCTGCATGGGTATGTAGAGAAAGAATAATACCAGATTAGATTTATACAGTTGATTCCGGGGCAACAGTAGAATTTTTAGTTCTGGAAATGGAAAATTTATATTAAAGATTAACGACAAACCTCATAGATGATTCCCAGTTCCATCCACGGGAATGAACCAGTGGAATTTGGAATTAGATTTTATAGTTCATTAGTGACTATTCTTTAAGCAAGGAAAAAAGGAAATTGGTTAGTTCATACAATTCTCTTATCACCTTCAGTTTCAGTTTTTGTTGTACTGTTAATAAATTCAAAATTCACTTGATATTAGGGATAGCCTAGAACTTTTAGGGAAAGAAAGGAACTCTACAAATGAAGGTTGTAAAAAAAATAAAGGTCTTCAGTGAAATGTACTTAAAATTATTATATAATCCCTGCAAGATTATATATTGTTTTCTGATTACACACTCTTTTCTTTATATTCTGCTGACAGTACCTTGATTGCAAGAGACAAACTTCCCTCTTCATTTCATGCAACAAACCTTTACTGAGTACTTTTATGTGGTGGGTATGGTCTAGGCACTGGAGTTAGTGCTTTGAAAATAGGCAGTCTTTTGCCACATGGAGTTTATGAGTTAGGAATAGAGAATAAACTAACAAAAATAATTTCAATGGTAAGTGCTATGAAGAAGGGAAAAAAAAGGCAGAGTAAACAGGCAATGAAACAGAGACTTAAGGGAGTGGACAGGATGCCTTCTTTGGGGAAGAGGCAGTTAGGCAGAGATGTGAAGGCACAAGTCTAGGGGAAGGGTGTTCAGCAGAGGAAGCTGCTCTCAGGGCCCTGAGGCATGAACAACCTCAGTATGTTTGTGGAACATTTATCTTTGTATCACTAGGATGTGGCAGGTAATTGCACTCAGTGTTTATTAAATCGACTCCCCCTATGCCTCACACCATGCCTTCATTTATCCGTTTGTGGGTATCAAAGTAAAGCTAACTAGGGTTTCTGTAAGTTAGCCCTTGACACTGGCCTCAGATAGGATGCCTTAAATCTATTATCGGTCTTGTGCAAATCACATCTTTATAAAAGCTGTAATCTTTTAATAGTCAAATGTTGTTTAGTCATACCATTTTGGATACATGCTTTTTTTTTTTTTTTTTTTGAGAGGGTCTGCTCCTGTAAGGTTAGTTCCAATTTGATCAGCAATCATGTGTAATGGATGCTAGACATAAAGCAGATTAAAAACAATTGTTTGTGACTAATGACCAAATACTATTCAGTCTGTTCCAGGGGCATAATTACAGCACTTAACTGTGCTTGAATAATTGAAGAATAAACTCACTGGCTGCCTAATATGTCTGTAGAGTTGCCCAGAGACCTTGAGCTGAAGTGACTCTGAAGTGGCATTTGTACTTAGCCCAGGGCTGTCTGAGCCGGCAAGCCTCATTGATTTACTGCGCTGTATTGCTCTGGTTAGGGATTAATGTCAAAATTAAATAATTGAACTGATGTGTATGTATTTGCCTACCAGGAAACCAAATTTTATACTCATTTGGCTGGGTTAAGTTTCAGTAATTTGTTCGAGGTGTTCTTAGAACATGGGGTAGTGAGCACAAAACCTATTAAGGGATTTCTGTTAGAGCCCTGCATTCGCTTGCTCAATTCCTCAATGAAAGTCTCACACACACTCCTTTATTGTTTTTAAAATCAAGTGTGTAGTCTTGGCCTCAACTGCTCAGTGAACTGGGTATCTACTGTTTTTCCACTAGATCTGTATCTAATTTAGGGTAAAGGGACCACAAAAACAAAAATTATTTCTGTTTTGGCACCTAACACCATTATAGTTAAGGATTTGTTGGCATTTCATTAAAACGTTTTCTTAGAGAGGTTTATAACTTGGCAGATTTACTTGCCTTTGGGCTGAAACATTGCTATTTCTGTCCAAAAGTAAATGCTTTTACCAAATTTCATACAACTGAATTTGTGTTGCTATATAATGTGTGGAGAGGGAAGGGTGTTCCCTCTTTCTTTTTTTCATGTTCTCACAAGCTGTTTGATTAAACGGTAGTATTATGTGTGGCATTTATTCTTACATTTTAGTCTTAACTCAGGAAGATTTAATTTTTTTAATGTTTTGAAATGAGTTGATTTAATATGGTTAAGATAATTCATTTTCATGAGTACTTCCCTTTAAAGAATTGTACTACTATGATTTTTATTTCTTGTTACATTATTAGCTTCTATTATATAAAATTTGAAAGCATTTTGTGGCAGGGGCGGCTGGCTGGCTTAGTCGATAGAGCATGTGACTCTTGATCTTGGGGTCGGGAGTTCAAGCCCCATGTTGAGCATAGAGATTACTTAAAAAAAAAAAAAAAAATTGAGGGGCACCTGGGTGGCTCAGTCAGTTAAGCATCTGACTTCAGCTCAGGTCATGAGCTTGCAGGTCCTGGGTTCAAACTCTGCGTTGGGCTCTATGCCTGGAGAGCCTGCTTCGGATCCTCGGTGTCCCTCTCTCTGCCCCTCCCCCACTTATTTTCTCTCACTGTCTCTCTTTCTCTTTCTGGAAAATAAACAAACATTTTTTAAAAAGTTTAAAAAAGCATTTCATGGCATTGACTTTTGTATAAGAGACTTGAATTACTCTGTCTTGAAAAATATTAGCTAAAATAAGCCTTTTTTTGGTCGGTTCTCATGTTGTTTAAAACGTTGGTAACTCAAATAATTAAAATTTTCTTTACCTTTGTTTGATGGACAAATCCATTTCCTTAAAAGTGACCTAAGATTCATCAATACCAGTGCACTAGAAATGGCTTAATTATGTCAGCTGTTCACATTTGCCTATAATTTTACTTATCACTTTGTATTCATTAACTATCCTTTTTGTCTCTGGAAGATACCTTTATTTTTGCCTAGGATTTTCTCCAGTTTGCACAAGTAGTTCAGAAATTTTTGGTAAATAAACTCCAAGGATTTCTTTGAAATTAGTCCCTAAGAAGAGGTACCCATAAAAACCTCTTTTTACATTCTTTGGCAGGCTTAAGACTCCCTACAACATGTCACGGACAGGAGCCCCTATATAAGGTGTTAATGAGTTCTTAGCACGTTTAGAGAAGGCGGCTGCCTCACTGCCCAAGGTAGCATAGTTGAGGCAGCTTTAATAATCTGTCTCTTAAGAAAATAGTAGAAGAATGGGTTCGAGAAGGCCAGGTCATCAGTTCACTTAGTGCTTGTGTTACTGTTATCATTTATTGTTAATAATAATTATTATTGCTAATAACAACCTAGTTTATTTCTAAGGATTTACTCTTGCAGTTTGCAGCTCCCCCATCTCTAAGTCTGCAGGCTAGGTTTTAATTGCGGCGCTTTTAATTGCATTGACATTTTCAGTCAGGTAACCATTACCAGGGTTGATCCTGCCAGGCTCTGTCCTGTGGTGGGGGGACACTGTGTTCTCTTCACATGGTTATGTTGGAAAGTGCATGGATAAGGCAGGGGTCCTGTCTGAAGTAATCCTAGGGTATTTTTAATGTCCTTTAATTGCCATTCAGGATGTAAGTCAGACCAGACACAATTGAGTCTGGTCACAGTTCAGAACTGCTTTGTGGTGTTTATATAAAGGTAAAGTATATTTAGCAAATAAATCCCCTGCAGCTATTACTTATATATAATTTATTTTTTATTAACATCTGTTGATTCCTAAGCAGTGTGAAATTAGTTCCAGTATACCTGGTGTTATTATGCCTTTGTTTTGTTTCACTTAAGCATTGGGGGTAAAGTGGGAGGAGGAAATGGAATTAAGAATTTGACAGGGGCCTTGCCATTGCCATCAAATCATTATCAGACTTGCTTGTGGTTTTCTAGATGTCTCATTTTATTTTCTTTCTTAGATGTCTGATTTTCTTAAAGAAATTTGATAATGTTAGCAAATGAAAAGTATAGTAAGTTGAATTTAAATCCTTCTCTCTCAGTATTTGCTGTATGATTCTATTTTGTTTTGCGTTGCTTTGGGTGGTTCAGTTGTGAAAAATGTAAATTTAGAGGCCCATTTCATAGTAAGGACCCTTCCTTAGGGCCAGTGAAGGGATGGTAGCAGTTTTACTTACCTTCTCTTCTTGCTTGCAAGTGATTTTAACTTGACCCAAAAGTAGAGGGTTTTTGTTGTTTTATATGTAGGTCAGATTACTTTTATCAATATGAGAGATGTGGACTTTTTAAGAAGAGTATTAAGAGTTTTAAGGTTTGTCCCTGACATCTTTTTTATTGAATTATTGACTGTCAGTTATGGTCATCAGAATGTTTATCCACTGTGGTCTCTGAGATGGCATCGTTTTTGGGGAAGTTTTAAAAAATGGAACATAATACGAGGCTGGGCATACAAATAGTTTTATCATTAAATGCACTTCATTTCCCTTAATTCTTATGTGTTAGGGTAAGGCTTGTTCTCAAGTGACCAACATTTTTAATGTACTGTGTACGTATATTAAACGAGTAGAAAAATAGTCTTGGCAGACACTGAAATGGTTAATTGGCTTTTCCAGCCAAGATAGGTTTGTAAAACTTTCTGAAAATTAAGAAATAGGAGGGAAAGAATTTCTCTTCTGCATTAATGCCATGTTTTATTAACCCTTTACCTATAAAGTGTATTTTTAGGCTATAAACATTTTTGTGCAGCACTTTTTCATTAGACAAGCAGCTAGAAGAAGACTAATTGATTTACTGTAATTGTCAAATATTTGCCAACATTCCAATAGTTAGAGGAATTATTTTGACATAAAATCCTAAGTAGAGATGAGATTTTTTCCTAAAAATAAATGATAAATTTGAGAAAGGAATACAAGCAACAGCATAATAATGACTTTGAGATCTGCTATCTTTAATAGCAAACTTTTAAAAACAGCATTAAGAAATACTTGATGATTTCTCATGATCTTCAGTTGGGCTTTATTTTATATTCTTATTAGTACTTGTGTAAAATCCACAGCTTTTCATGATAAGGCATTTACATCTTAAATTTTGCACGCGGCTCTATTAGGAAATAGATGGCACAACACTGGGTATTTTACAGTTATTTGGAATAGTCCATATTTGATTCAGAAAAGTTACTTTATAGAACATTCAAGGGCTAGTGGACAAGGGCAAGAGAGAGGAGAGAGAGGGAGGCAAGGCAGGAGCACATGGGGGAATGAGAGAGAGAGATGACATGTCCTTTTCCGTTTTAGCTAGGTAGTTTGGAGTAAAACCGTAAAGTTAAACTTTTTGGAATTGTTACTACCCCGAGTGGGAATATAAACTATATTGAACAAAATTTATTTAGCCTGTTAAAAAGTCCACCTAAAACTATAGTTAATTAGTTTACATTATTACATCGCTTCTAGTAGAGTCTCAAACTGGTACGGAGAAAGAGGGGCCCTATCAGGTGAGCTGACTGCTACCCATATGGGGCTTGCAGATAATGATGAGTTTAAATTTCCTCTTAGAGCTAAGTGAGAATAAAACTGGAGGCAATAAATACTCTGGGCCAAAGCCATTAAATGAAAAAGCTGGGAATTCTCCAGCTCTTGACTTAAATTGTTTGTTTATCAGCTGGCGCCTAGTCTGGAGTCAAGAGCTGGAGATTTCTATCTGTGACAGAACTTTGAAACTCTTGCAGGACACTTTCGTTTCAACTTAAGGTAACTTGAGTTTATAGCTTTGGCTTTAAAGATTACTAATGATTTACTCATTTCCTTACCATTTAACCAGAGTGGACTTTTTCCCAGGAAGGGATCTGTGTTTATTTAGGGCCTTTGTCTGCGGAGGGATTAAAAGGCAGCCCACCAGCATTGTGAACTTGATGGTAATAAAAGGTCACCAAAACACACCATAAAAACATTCTTACCATGGAATTAATTATACAGTGTAATTTTACAAAGCAGCTCGGTTACTCCATCCTTGCTGTCCCCCTACCCCCGTTCTTAAACATTTCATCTCTTAAAAATTAAAGCTTTGGTGTAATTAAGGTTTTTGAAGAAATATTTTGCTGCCTTTATGGTATTTAAACATGGAAGCGATTGTCACTTCCATTTAATTCCTTATACATTTTAAAGTGTTTTAAATAAAAATCATTGTTTTTAAACTGTAGGATGAATGACTTGTTTCGAGAGGGTAGAGTAGTCTCAGGGATGGCTGGGCTTTCAACAGCTCGGTTTCTGAAAACCTAAGACTAGTTAAGAGTTTTTTTTGTGCCACCAGGTGGCATTGCATCCAAACCTGCTTGTGATAAAGGGAGGTTTTTAAAATAAATTCTTTTTTGTTCAAGAGAGGTCTTAATAGTTTTTCTAGATTTTACCTTTGAAGTTGGCTTAAAAATAGCTCTAATATCAAGATTGATTAAATGGCTCCAAAGACCTGAAAAGATTTCTGAATGCTGCAAATGTTTGCTTTTAGGTGGTTAATATTGAAAGTAAAATGTTGAAACGTGGGCAGAGGATTGCTTTTTTTTTTTTTTTTAAATACAAAGAACATTTAACAGTTGGTTATTTTTGTTTTACTTTTCTAAACACTCGAGAGAGGATCCTGCCTATAAAAACCCTCACAAATGTTGCAGAAACCCCCTAGTCCGGCAAATCACCCCTTCCCCCAACACACACACACACACACCCGCCCCAGCCCTTATTAAAAAAAAAAAAAAGTGTCANTGAAAGGTACAAGTCGGTCCTTTTCACAAGCCTAACTATGAGATTCATTAGGCAGTTCATGCTCATGTCTTAAAAGCTGCTTTTGGGAAAGTAAATTCTTGCAGTTTCCTGTACTGGTTTTGAGGGAGTCTTTATAGTCTTTTGAAATAGCTCATTTTAAGAAAGTGATAATGTAAAAGCAAGGGAAAAAAAACCCTCATTATAAATTTCATAAAAGTATGATATTTAAATTCAAATACACATTGTTCTATTTTTATGAACCTGCACATATTAATAAACTGTACAGAAACACATTTAATACAACTTGTCCAGGTGCTATGATACGTTGTCAGAATAAATAAAGTTCAGTGTACACTCTATTGATTTCTACCCTTTTAAAAAATGTATTCACCATGGGAGATGTTTAATGCTTAGCTTTGATCATTTATCAGAAAGCTTTATGAAATTTTACTCATTTTACATTCTTGCCTCTTCTGTCGAGGCTTCTTAGAAGTGTACACAGCCTGTTTCAGAAATGTATGTTTTCAAAGTAAATGTTTGACCCCCCACCTTGATGTTCCTGCTTTTAAACACACACAGGCCCGTAACCCCTCCTTCTCTATATTTTGAATAACTTGATTGAAATGGGTGTTGTACTAAAACTAAATACATACAAACTTCGGAATTACAAAAAGAGAATTATGTTATAAAAAGTTATAAAAATTTGAAAATAGTCTAGACAAAGGTACTCAAGACATTTGACCCTGAATATTTTACTTTTAAACTTGATACAACAGTCTGTTTCTTAGCTTTGTTGTATGCTGATATTCCTACTTATTTAACATCAAAAAGCTGTAGTGGTTTCTCTTTATAGATTGTGCCTGTGTTCTGGAATTGCCTCCTGCTGTCCATGAATTGCTTCTTGGCTTGTTTTGTTAGAATTTCTCACCAGGGTTTTTGTGAGCTATGTAGCCAACATTAAAAAAAAAAAAAAAAAGAATTTGATACAGTAGGCTGGATTAGTAAAAATTATACTTATTGTTCATAATGATAACTGAGTAAACCTCTTGCATCAGTCTATCAGTTTTATGTAATGAAAGCCCATGCAAATATCATGTAATAATATGCATATATAAAACTGCCTACGATGTGTCTGTTTTTCTGTAATATGAAATGACTATTTTTTGCAGAAATTCCAGAAACCACCTTTTTCATTAAAAAAATAATAGGAAAAAAATCCTTACTCATTTCAGGGTGTGTGTAATTTGGTAACGGAGCATTTAGATTTTGGCTTCTTTCATTTCAGTTGGAAATAGTATTGGTGTAAGTGAGTGTTGCCATGGGAACCTCCACATAGATATAAAAGGCAAGACTGTCTAAGTGGAGGAGGAGGGGCGATGTACTAAAAAACCACTGACCTAAATGATCTATTTTATATGTGTGTTGGGGATGCAGGGGGAGCTAGTTTGAGAAGAGAAGAAAAAGCGATGCAGAAAGTAAATGCTAAAAAAGTTAAAATCATGTATTCATACTTAGGGAATCACATAGCAGAAGTGTTGTAAATTGGAAATGTGATTCTCAGTGATTTGCGTCATTTGCATATGCTGGAAGTCTTTGCATACCTTATTTTTAAACTGTGTTGAAAGAACATGTTTAACTTGATTTTAGGTTAAATATTTAATAATGTGAAATTTGGTTGGAAGTTTAGGATTTTGGTCCCTGGGATGGCTTTAATTATAAATTTATTAAAGATAATCATCATACTTTATTCTTTTGCAGATAGCAGAAAAAAATTTTAATTCTACAATTTTGGGGGACATTTGGCTTTCAAAGGAAAGCTGGCTTTAGAGTATTTTTAATATTCTATTTCAAAATTTAAATAATTTTAAATATTACTTGAGGAAACAGTGACTTACTGTATTTGCACGAATAATGTATGGTTTTCTACAAAAAAAAAGAATGGAAACAGCAAAAGCAAGCATCAAATCCTTTCCTATCCTTTAGGAGCACATGTGTTGCTATTAATAAAGGTGATTAGAGAAGAGCCAACTTAACTGCATATAAGATAACCTTTTTGTTTTTTGTATATTTAGGTTACAAAGAACAGTGACATGGTGCCCAACATGAGTTAGCGTGGTAGAAACGCAACATCATCATTGTACCTCTAACACCATGGATTCTGGTTGTCAGATACATGTGTAAGAAAAGACAAGACACTAACCTGAGAAAAACTGTTTAAACTTACCTTTTTAGTCAGTCCAGAGAAAAAGTAAAGCTGCCAAGGTAATAAAACGTCCGGAAGTTTTTAAAATAAAAAGAGTAATTTAAATTAAAAAAGGGAGGCGGGAGCGGGAGAAGAAAGAGGGTAAAAAAGACGGGACTCTGCTCCCCCGGCCAGGCAGCATCTGATGTAAATTAACGGCAGTGGAAGCGTATTGTTTCCAAGTCCACACAAACAATGCCGGGCGTCTCTTCCAGAGGCGGGGTGTTGGAGGGGAGAAGAAGGTGTTGAGAAGTCGAGAGTGAGAGGTTGTGGAGAGTTTAGTCATCAGGGCATTCCGTGGCGTGGAAAACAACAGGGCTGAGCGTAAAGAAAGAGAAAGTATGTTTGCATGTAAAGTTAACCAAGTTTGACCTTCAAGAGGTATGAAGTAATTCATAACTGTGAGAGAATGTTGAGTTGTGCATAATCTCTTAAAGAGACAGACCTTAAACTAAAATGTTCAGCAACCAAGACACCCACTTTGAGGTGTGCTTTGGCATAGGGGTACCTATTCAGTTTCAGACCTGACTTCTTAAAACAAACAAAAAAACATAAAAAATGTATTTCCTGGAAAAATAGATAATAAAAGCGATAAAATGTCAAGCTTCTCAACAAAATACCTTAAGAGAATTGAAAGTAGGGGCAACAACATCTGTGTTGTTTTTTCTCTTTCAGTTTCTGTCTCCCACCCTGGTCCCCCATCTTCCAACTTCCTTGGAAAAAAATGTGACCGTCTTAGAGTGGAAAACATAAAATTGTAAATGCCTTATCAATAAATGGATTCAAAATAGCATTGCTTTAATCACCTTTAAAAAGTTTCATAATATAGAATCTTCTAGAAGAAAGCAACTGATATTTATTATTAAGTACCTTTGGTGCTTCAGGCTATCATGCTGGGTAGTTTATGTACGCTAAACCATTTAATCCTTATAGCAGCCTCATGAAATGCAGATTATCCTCATTTTTCAGTGAGAACACTGAGGCTTATTTAGGAAGGGTTCACATGACAACAGGTACTTACTGTAAGAATTGGCCTGATGTAGCAAAAACAAGGCATTTTACGTAGAAGATTTTAGAGTATTGTCCTAGGACTAGTATTTTCAAGTCTAGCACTTGTTTAGTCAAGTGCTTTGATTGTTTATTTAAAAACAGAATCAGTAAAAATACTTTCTCATGCTCCATTTTGACTCCATTTCATGCTCCTTTTCAACTAAAAAAGTCCATTCAGTCCATACAGTTTTGTTTTTTGTTTTCATATGCTTGAGTCTAGTCAACCACAGAAATAAGAGACCAGAAAATGTGGAACTGGAAATAAAAACTGTTAAGTTTTAAACCAAAATAACTTCCTTGGACAGTCTTTTAGAAGTTGGGTGTTAAAAAGAGCCGAAGGGTATCTTACTTAGTTAGAGTATGAGTACACAGCATAGTTTCACAGGTGATTTCTCTTTTAAGCTGTGTTTTAAATTTTTTATTTTCCAAAATAAATGATATAGTCACAACTTTTTAAATACCAGAAGTTGGCCTTTATAAAATATCAGTTTTCAGTGTGCATGTAGCCTTTTTTGATATATTTATAGTATTCAACATTAAGACTTGGTGTTTACTGAATTATAATGTGTTGGGAATTGATGGTTTTTATCTTCTCAATATTTTTAACCCTTCTCAATATGCACAGTTCTTCACTCATATTACTAAAGAAATCCCTGTCAACTGCTTTAGGAAAAGGCCTTTAATAGTAGCGCAGGTGTGTGTGTTTGTGTGTGTTTATGGGTGTGTGCGTGTGTGCATACTTTAATAGTTTTATCCCAAAGGTAACTCTGTGAAAGATACTTTCTGTGCCTAGTTCAGATTATTTTTAAAAAAAAAATGAACAAACAAACCCATACTCATCATAGTCTAACTATACGACATAGGTTTTGTTGAAGGCTGTAAGAAGATGTGAGGTCTTGCTTTGCTAGTTTTTCTCTGAATTTTATACAAATCAAGTTTGCTTAAGTTGGAAATGCTAGTGCATATTTGGAAAATAAACAGAACCCTGAGAGTTTTAGATGTTTAAATGCTCTGATGTGTCTGATTTCATCCTGATAGATTTCTAGCTCCATTCGTGATTGGCAGTAGTTGGGAAAGAAGAATAAAGAAGAGGAGCTGTTTCCCTTATATTGGCGTGTTCAACAGGGAAAGACACATCACGACTTGTTACCATAGCTTGGGCACTAAAGAAGAGCCTCATACCAGTCCTCTGGTGTTTTTGGTAGTCATATGAAGCTTTTTTCATTTCAGTTTGTTCTCTTTATTCTTAATATTCCCAGCTTGTTATATCCAAATTGTTTCTAGAAATGCTTACTAGATAGATTGTTGTGAAAGGAAAAGGTAGAAAAGGCAGAGCAGAGAATAGTGGCAAGAAATTTCTGGAAAANCTGGGGTTAAGTTCCAAGGGAGTAAGGATTATTACTGGTCAGAAAATCATCCAACTGGATAGTAGTAAAAACTGGAGTTCAGCCAAATTTATTTTTGTGTGTTTTTCCTCTTTTCCTGTTTTTGGTTGTATTACGAGGGACCTTTGGTGGGTCATCTGATTATGACAGGATGAAGGTCAAATTTAGTGTTCCTTAACCTCAGTGATGTTATCTTTCTAACCAAAGTGGCCTACGATAATGAGATTCTTCATCAGAAAAAAAAAAATGAGCAATTCTTGCTCTTTATCATTGTATCAGTTTTAAATGATGATGTGGTTTTTGAAGACTGAGGTTGTGATTTTGAAAGGGTAAACTGTGATATTTCGGGAAGTTTGCTAATGTGAGCATACAGCAGTGTTTTCATGATGGGAAGGTGATATGGGAAAACTGAAGTAATGAGGGTAAAGAAAAGTGAGAACCCCAAAAGAAAAATGCCCATTTTGTTTTTGTTAAGGGAGAGAACTAGAGAATTTATAGGTACTAAAAATTATATGTGGATGTAAAGTTAAAAAAAAATAGGGAAAGAAAGCGCTGATTTTGATGTCCATGCTGAACACCATTATTAAGTATATTTAACAGTTGAACACCAAAATAAACTCAAAATAATTCCAAAGTAAGGAGTTGCTGATTTTTATTTTAATTTGCCATATGTGTCATGTGGATATGAGGATCACAACTGGGGAATGAGTTTTGGGAGAAGGTACTGTGGAAATGAGCTGTTTGTGGTTTCACGCTCTAACCATTTAGTATTCCCACTTATTCTCCATTGAGAATCACAGACGCGCGTCTGTGTGGATGTCGATCTTCACCTGGCACTTCTCTCTCCTGCCAAGACAAAATGCTGGCCTGTACGAAGTAGGGGGTGATTTTCCTGTTATTTCCCTCACATCCCATAGTAACTCAAGCTGAAGTTTTTTCCCCATTGATAACAAAAAGGAAGGTTGATAACTCTTTAACTTATGTCTGAATTTGAAACATTCTTGAATTTTTTAGATCCCACAATATGCACAATTACAAAGAGAGGAGCAACAAACATCTACTTACAGTTTTTCATGCAAACCTTTTGTTTTTCATGCAGACTTTTTTTTGAAGGGAGAGAAAGACCTTTCTGAATCCACCCCCCATTTTCTGAGTCATTGGTACCGTAGTTTTATTTGCATTATTTTACTTTTCCCTGCTGAATTTTAATCCTAATTTTTAAAACTTAAAAAAAAATGTAAATGTAAAGGATTCAAAATAAAGTTTAGGATGTAAAATGTATCTAATTGCTTCTGGGGGTTTTTTTGTTTCTGTTTTTTCCTACTGAAATTCCTTCCTTTCAACTCTTCTTTAAATTGGACCCGAGGAAGGCATTAGTAAACTTTTTTTTTTCTGGACCCCAAACCACAGCCTTGATCGACTCTTAAGTCATCTGCTCAAATGTGAATCCATGGCTTTGATATCATGTTTGCTTTATGATGGGCTCCTTAATTATTCTTTCCCAGTAATGCTTTAAAATGAATGAATGGAATCATTTTCCTCTTCTGTTAAGGTATTCTGTATCTGATCTTGGTTTTACAAGGATGATTGCGTTGTTGTATCTCAAGTTTGAGTCGTACTTACTTTTTCTTGGTTGTGCTTCTGAGTGGGAATACTCTTTGCTTTACTTTTCAGTGTTCACTCAATACATAATTATTGAAATGAAATGACAATAAAGCTTGTGTGGGAAAGAAGTCCCCATTTCCTGTCTTTGTTGGCACTTGTGGGTTCCTAATCTCCTAAGAGTCTCGGGATGTAGATCTGTACATCACAACTAGGGGTGGGTAGTTTTTATGGTGAGGAAGAGGGAAAAAGATAGTATTGAAGCAATTCCTGTCTAGGTCTGCAAAGTGCAGATTGCATTTCTCTTTCAGTGGTGTTAGGTTTATGGCCCTTTTTTTGGAAAGTGCCATTAAGTGTTTGGAGACCTTTATCTTTCTCTGTTTTGTTGTAGCAGATGGAGTTGTCCTCTGGTGGTTTTGCTGGGTATGATAAATGTTGTACTAAAACTGCTTGGTGGAAGTTTGATCTGGAAAGATTACTGTTGTTGTTGTTGTTGTTTTCAGTTTCCTGAAGAAAATGGAACCATAGTATTCAGACTGTTGGAGGGCAAAAAGCCCATCAGCAGATCAGCAATAATAATATGCACTTTTCATTGATGCTTGTGATTTTTTTCCTCTTCTTTTAAAAAGGTTTAGGAATAAAAATGAGAAATGACGATTGGTTTTGTCTGAAATAATGTAAATGGTAGAAATGATCAAACCTTTTTCCTCAGAGCATACAGGGAACGATGTCTACATGATGAAGAATTCTTCCTATTTTGCAAAATAAGAATGGAAGCAAAGAAGTTACCCAGTTCTCTTCTGGTCACAGAAAGATTATTCAAGAGACATGGTGTCCTTAGTTTTATTGCTAAAGAGACTTCTTTGTGCATATTTCTAATATGCTAAGAGGCATGTGTCTCTTTGCCATACTTTTTTTTAGTTTAATTCTGATTCATTTGACTAGTATAACTTTTATAATTATCTACGTCTAATAGCTTTTTTGCAGATCTGTGGTTTATCTATACTGGAGTTGAGCGATATTAGCCACCACTTAGATATTGTATTTAAACAAATGCTTGATGAAATCCTTTTTAGAAATAAACTTGTTTCCAGAAACATACAGGAGATTCTACTTGGCATTAGAAGACATTTTTTTTTTTTATTTCTTTAGGGATTCTTGTTCTAGATCAACTGAATGCAATCTGGGTATAAAGTTGTAACCTGAACTGAATCTGTGGGGTGATTTGCAAATATCATCCTCAATTTCAGTTACATTAATGGAGCATTAATTTAGGGAATTAAAAACTACTAGTTTTTGTATCTGAAACTTTCTTTCCTAACTCCTTTATCTTTTATGTTCTAGCTTTTATGTATTCCTAGCTTTCATGGAAGCAGAATAGTGAAACATAGGAGTGTCCACAGTCTTGAGCCCCTTCTTTTCACCAGTGTTGAGGAAAAGTGGTGAACCATCATTGGAATACTAGGTAGTCTCAGTGGTGTCTGAAGTGCACTCATGTCTTTGACTGTGTTAAAGCACCTGAGGGAGAGGATGCAAATGAATCTGGTTTATTCTGGCAGCACCTCCCACAGTGGGGGACAGCCTGTGTACCTGTTGGAAGGTTACTGGCTGCAGTATCGACTTGTCCTTTTTACTGATGCTGCTAGGAAATCAGAGGTAGATTTTGGCACTGACTAATCCATCATTATTCTCTCAACCTTCCCTCTTACTGTGTGGTGTCCATTCCCACTTGTAGCTTTAACTTAATCATGTATTTATTTAGTCCTTACTGTTTGCTATGCACTGGGAATACGTGGTGACTATGAAAGACCCGCTTTCCTTCCTCTTAGTGCTTATAGTCCACGTGTTTATATCATAAACTATCTCAGAATCCTTTTTTGGAAGTAAGGATATGCATTAATGTGGAGTAATATTAATTAATATGGATCCCCAAGGCCATCAGCCTTTCTTACCCCTTCTCTCTATTTAAAGAAATCTTCCTCTGTATACCTGTATTCCTCCTGCTTTTATTTTCATTTTCTTTGCTTACTTTTTCTCCAAAAATTTTTCATGAAATGAATACTCTTATCTCCCTTTTCTTCCTAAAACTTTTGTATATTCTAGTTGAAGATTGCATCTTAATATTTTAAAAATATTTTATTACACGATTATGCACATGCACACTTCTGCAAGACAAAAATGGGATTCTTTTTTTGCAACTTGTTTTTCATTTAATGTAATTTAATGGGTCATAATATATAAAGGATTTATTTTATACTTTTTAATTATTAGCATTCTATTAAGTGGACAGACTTCTGCTATTGTGAAAAGGCTACCTTGAAAAGACATACATCTTTTTATGTACAGTATATGTGAATTTATCAGTAAAAGAAATTTTAAGAAATGGAATTAGTGGGTTAAAAGTTTGTGTACCTTAAATTTTGGTCAGTGTTGCCAGTTTTTCCACCAAATTTTAATCTTCTGTTAATAGCATAGGAAACTATTAATGCTCTTGTCAACACTATCTTTACATTTCTCTTTCAGTCTGATAGTTTAAAAATAGTAAAACATGGTTTTGATTTTCTTTCTTTCCTTTTTTTTAATTCCAAATTATGAGTTTGAGCTTTTTAAGAACGATTCCTGACCATTGATTTGTATTTTTTTTTTCTTCTTACCCTTTAAATATCCTCATTCATTCAGCAGATATTTGTTGAGTACTTAGGGTGTGCTCAACACCTGAGTACTTAGAGTACTTAGAGGTACTTAGTACTCAGTACTAAGGTACCTTAAGTACCTGAGTACTTAGAGGGCACTGTGCTAGGCATTGATCTCTTCCAATTGATGTATATGAGTGTCAAATACTCATTCATTTATTCAACAATATTTATTGACCCTCTACCATGTACTATTAGTCTAGGCCTGGGAATACTCAANTATATTTTAATGAAAATGAGTGTAAGGAAATATATATGTTACAAGTTTATTCTGCCAGTTCTTTTTTCTTTATTCATTTTGTTTATAGTACTTTTTGAAATATAGAGGTCTTGAATTTTTATGTCATTGAATTTGTCAGTCAGTCTTTTTTAGGGCTTCTGACTTTTATGACTTGTTTAGAAAGGCCTTACCCTCGCCAAGATTGTAAAATTAAAAGAAAAAGATTTACACATTTTTCTTTGCTTTATGATTTCATTTTTAAACATTTAAATTTTTGATTCATTTGGGATTTATTATGGTGGAAGGAATGAGGGTAAAGATCTAGATTACTTTTTCTTTTTTCTATTTTTATTTTTCTTTTTAAAAAATGTTTATTTATTTATTTTGGAAGAAAGAGTGAGTGAGAGCTAGTGGGGGAAGGCCAGAGTCAGAGAGGGAGAGAGAGGATCCTAAGCAGGCGCAGCACTTGTCAGTACAGAGCCCGATGTGGGGCTCGATCCCATGAACTGCAAGATCATGACCTGAGCTGAAACCAAGAGTTGGCAGCTTAACTGACTGAGCCAGCTAAGCACCCCTAGATTATTTTTTTCTTTTTTAAATCAATTTATTGAAAAACCCATGTTTTGCCATTAATTTTAAAAACTCCATTAATTTCATACACTCAATTCCCATATGTATTTGGGTCTATCCTGAACTCTCTCTACTCTTGTATTTGTATCTCCTTGTTCATTCTTTCATAAGTAGGACATTTTTACTCTGTGTTGCTTTCTTTTCCTGTTTACCCTACCTGGGAGGGTGATCTTTTATTGGCCGTTTTTCCCTTTCAGAATTCTCCAGACTATTTTTGCTTGATGATTGTTCTAAATAGACATGAGAGTCATTTTATCATGTTCCTCCCCAAACATTCTACTAATATCTTGATTAGGATTACATTGAGCATATGGATTAATTTATGGAAAATTGATGTATCTACATAAGTAAGTCTAAGTGTAACATTTACTCATTTTTGGTATCTTTTATATCTCTACTAGGATTTTAGTTTTCTTCTTGTATATTGTAAACATTTCTTGTGCAGTTTATTCCAAAGTCTTTTTATCTTTATTATTGTTGTTGGTATATGTGGAGCCCTTTCTTTTCCTTTTTTAAAACAAAAAATATTTCCAGCTGTTGTTTGTAAATATGGGAAGCATTGATTTCTGCATATTAATTTGAACTCACTGTCCTTTTTGAATTCTCTTATGTTTCTAGTAGTTTTTCAGTTGGTTCTCTTGGATTTTCCAGTTCTAAAAATGATAATTTTGCTTCTTGTTTTCTAAATTTTAGATCTCTTATGTCTCTCAACTAATTACATTGGTTGATAGTTCCAGAACAATTTTAACTAATAGTAATAATAACATTTGTCATGTTCCTCATATTAATGAGAATGCTTTTATGGGTTTGGCTTTGATCATAAACACAATGGTAGCATTTGGTTTGAGAGAGATTAAAAAAGAATTATGTTAAGGAAGTATGCCGTGATTCTTACTTCATGTGTATTTACATTATTCATTTCCTCAACAGGTATTTACTGTTTCTAGTATGGGCAGACACTTGGCACTAGAAAGTGAACAAGCAGAATAGGCACAGCCCCTGCCCTAATGGAATTTATAATCTAGTTGAGGGGAGACAGATGCTAATTTTATCATGAAAAGCTGTACAGTATTTTTGTTACTATGATCCAGTGGGGATTCATTGGGCTAAAGGTGTATACAGATAGGGAGATTCTCTTGGAGGTGAGGAAGGTCTTACTGGACAAAGTAATCATTGACTTGTGACCCTCCAGAGGGGATGAATTAGGCACAAGAGAAAAATATTCCAAACAGAGGGTGGCACATTTGCGGGGAAGCATGGTGTTGGATGAGGCTAAACAGTTCGGCTGGCCTAGCAAGACCCTTTGAGTCTTGCTACTAATTTTGTTCTTCATCCTGACAACACTGGCAAACCTTGAACATTTTAAGCAGAGAGGCAGCATAATCAGATTTGGATTTTCTAAAAGAGAGTAAAAGCTGGGAGACTGACTGAGAGTCTGTCACCATAGGCCAGGCACATGAGGATGGTCGCTTGAGCTAGAGTCATGGTTTTGGGAAAAGCGGTAATACGATTGTGTATTCGGTTGTTTTCCTCAAAGTACTTCAGATTTAGGCATTACAAGGTCAGTCCATGAAATTGCCTAAGAGTAACTCCTAGCTTGGATGGAGCCAGGAAGAGGTTCAGCTTTGGGGATAAAAAATATCCAAGTTGGTCCCAGTAGTTTGCTTTATTGTTTTTATTCCTGTCCTCCATTTCTTCCCATCTTGTCTCTTTTTGTTTCCGGATAAAAATCCAATCCCTTTTCATCACATTTCTATTCTTTATTCTTCCACATCCTTTCATCCAGCAGGCATTTATTGAGCGGTTCCTGTGTGTGTCCTGTACTCTGCTGGGTACTGGGAAGGAGATGAAGGGGCCCTCAAGGTCATCATAATGTGTTATATGAGGCAGATGCATATTCATAAAGCCACACATTGTAGTAAATGTAACATATACAACATTCAAAATGAAGTTAGGGCATCTCCTGATTGACTTTTTGGAATAAATGAGGTCTAAATTACATTTTAAAAGATAAATAGAAATTTGCCAAGGGGAGAAAAGGCGGCCTGTTAGGCCCCAGGAATACAGCCTATGCAAGGACACAGAAGCATGCAGTCACATGATGTTTTTGCTGAGCTGTGGCAGTTTGATATTTCTGAATTTTGTCATTTCTGGTGGTAAGGGGAGGGGGAAGTGGCAGGAATGAGATGGGACAGGTTGGCAAGATACAGGAAGTTTCTTCCACAATCGCTGTATTCAGAAAAGCATTTACAGAGATTGGGGGGAGCGGGTAGAAAAGGATAGTATGAGAAATTAAGGGAGCAATATATTTAGTATTTGGAAGCCCACAACTCTATTTTAAAAAGGTAATGTCTCTTTTCCTAGGCTAACAAGCAAGTTGTTAGACTGTTTCAAGAAGGCAGATTTGGATATACTTTGTAGAAAAATACCATCTTTGTAAATGCCTTACATTGTGTCTTATGCAAATACTTGCAGGTAATAAAAGTAAATGGCGAATGCACTGTGTTGCTCCTGGAGGGAGTCAGAACTTGCAGGCAGTTCAGTGACATAGAAATGAGTTGGGAGGGCCCAGGTCCTCACCAAACTTATAATTTGCTTCCAGGGACAGACCTGAGATTCATGGAGAAGTGCTTAAATGATAATTGTGATTTGTGCCCAGTAGAATTCATATAGTGTCTCTGATTAGAAAAAGTTGAAAGATAAGCTTTAAATTAAAAATAGAAGACTTCGATGAGACCATTTGGTGCCAAAATATGATGGTGTTATCATTTATGTCCCTTGAAAAGAAAAACTAATTAGGTTCTCTTGCAGTATTAGCATTTTTCCTGAGAGATTTTCTCCTGTAACCATTTCTCTGATCCTTGAAGGAGATATTCTAGGATTGAAACCACTAGGCTGCCTCACCGAAAGTCAGGAAATATAATTTCATTTGGCCATTCCTGGTAGCATGTTTTAAATGTGGTAAGAAAGTGCTTTTCTAATTCCAGGTGCTAATATTATAAGCAGACTTTGAATAAAGTGGTATTTCCAGTGTGCAGAATTACGTGAGACCCTTATCTAGGACTCTGAAGGAATTAACAGATACCTTCAGAAGTATACAGCTGAGGTGTAGATGTGGAGCCCAAAAGGGCTCAGATGGGTAGTGGCTAAATAATAGCAGATGTTCCTTTTAAAATCTGTGAAGTACTGTGCTTGTTTTGGGCTGACTTTGTTCTGTGGGAACCCTTTATGTTTGTCCTTTTTGCTTGATTCTGCGAGAATCAAGAAGAAACCATCCAGAGGATTTAGAATTTGGTGAACAGCATTTTTTTGCTCTGTAAAGTGGACAAATTTACAAAGGAAGGAAGTTCTGATTAACTAATGGGGCAGCAAAGTAATTACAGTATGAAAGGAAATTGGGTATAGTAAAAAGAGAACTTTATATTAGGAATCTGAAGACAGATTTGAGCTCATTGTTCCACTACCTGTTGTGTGGCTTTGGGTAAATTATTTAACTTCTCTGAGCCTTGACTTTTCTAGGTGGAGCTAAAAATGGTTAGAATATCAATACCGAGTCTATCTGTGTTATTTTGAGGCTTAAATGAAAGAATATATGAAATAATATATAAGGTGAAAACTCTTACTGATCTGTAAAAAGATGAACATTGAATCTCCCGAGTGAGCACATTCCTTACTGTAGCGCCATTTTTAAGGCCTTTTCTTTTTGTGAAAATCAGATAATGGGATTTCTAGCTTTCCTATTCTATTTCTCACCAAAACCCCACCTTCAGGGTTGACTTTACCAGAATGTTCTGGTAATCAGAACATAATCAGGGTGGAAAAAGATCTATCAGTTAGGAATGTTGAAACCCAAATCGGAACTCTGATTCACCAAACAGGACTTTTAGAGCTTTGAGATGAGGCAACATGGTGTGATGCAAAAGGATCGTGGGATTTGGAGTCAGGACTCAAGTTTAAGTTGCTGACTAGTTGTATAGACTTGGTCAAGTTCACTCATTTCCAGAAATGAACCATAGAATCCCTGCCATAGAGAAAGCCACTGTCACAACTGTCTTCAGTTTAATTTGTATTCAGAGGCATATTTCCCAAGACTACATTTATAATCTGGTGATTGGCTTACACCAAGTGGTTGCTTTCTAGTTTTCTCTTAGTTTCTGTAATAGATTGGAGGCAGTGGAGTTCAAGTTAGTTTCCCTGCTGTAAACTGGCTGTGTGACCATGAGCAAATTATTTAACACAAACTGGCTATATGACTTGAGCAAGTTATTAACATCTCAGTTCCTCGGTTTCTTCATCTGTAAAATGGACATTATAAATCAAGACCTACTTCATAGGATTGCGTTTAGAGGAAAGGTATCTATCTGATCCATAGTATGTGCTCAATAGTGTTAATTTTATTATTTAGATCACTGTTACAATTATGAAGGAGAAAAAAATGAAGTTCTCGTTGATAAGAATTTGAGAATCTAGCAGAGTAGTTTAAGGATGAGTCCTAGATGGATTTTCTACTTTATACATAAAGATTTGGGAGAAAGGCTTTTTTCCTGTAGGGGAGAAAAAAATTTTTTTTTCCTTCCACTCTCCCTGGGGCCGAGGCCTTATAAATGAGACTGACAAAGGACAGGTTAGCAAGAGAAAAGCATCCAAGTTTATGTAATATGAGTTTTACATAATAGGGAGGCATCACAAGGAAGACACCCCCTCCCCCATGACTCAAGCTGTTTTTAGACCAAGTTTGGTAAAAAGTGGGTGGTAAAAAATATGATCGGACAAACGGTGTCAGGTGAGGGTAGTAAACTGGGGGAAGCTTCACAAGGCCTGCTCATTGGGATTCCTCTCAGAGCCCCTCTGTCTTTGGAGATAAGGATGCTCCTTTTCTCGAGGTATAGGGAGGGTACCTCTTACATAAGGGTCTCATGGTCTCATGACCTACTTCAGGGGAGAAAGGGAAGGTCAGAGATCTTTCTGCATCTGCGGTTTCTCTAATTTTGTCATATGTCAAGGTGCCATATTTTGGGAGAGTGTGTTTGGAACTCTATCACCACCATAAAATTAAACAGTTAAAATAAATCTTAGGTTTCTTCTAATGAAAGCATAAGCACTTTAGTGATTTCTAAGTGTAATAAAAGTATACTTACCCTTTTTTGTTCATTTGAATTTCTAAGTAGAAATACATAGAAATATAACCTGCAGATAAAAGTATTTCATTGGCTAAAAACACACGTTTGCATTATTACCTCATTTCCTAATATTGTCATTTCTACACTTTAAAAAAAAGTCTTACTGTGAGATAGCTATTTTTTTCTTAAAATATGAATGGTTCCTAATTTGTATACATAGTATATTTATACTTTTACATACTTGAGTGATATAATTTGCTTTCTATTTCAATTTTAACTGTGTAAATTTTATTAAACCTTCATCTCTCAAAAATTAAAAGATAATTGGTTTTTAAAATCATTACAAATGAAGCATTTGAGAAGCAATTTTTAAAAATAATTGGATTTTATGGTTTTAAGGGCACCTATACTTTTTCTTCTTTGATCAAGATCAGGGTAAGAAAGTAAAAATAATTAGAGACCATAACACCTTATGCTTTTAGAGTGTTGATTCCTTGCATGTAATTGAGGAAATGTTAATAATTTCTAGAAGGAAAATTAAATATGAATTCGTAAATTATCAGGTAACAAGATGATTTTGTGGTATAGTTGAACATACTATACATTTTATATATGTATTTAAAATACTATATATAGATACAAAAATACTGTATGTACTGATATTAAAAATATTATGCGTATATATTGACTTAACAAAATTCTTTGCCTTGTATTTATCTTGGACCACCTTTTCTTATTTATTTCCAGGTTCAGTTAGAAAATGAAGCAAACCAAAAAAAACCAGTTACCCTCCTTCCCTTGTCTTACAGGCTTTAAACCTGAAATATGTTTCAGATTTGGCTTTGCCCAGCTGTCTTCATTCTTTCACTTTTGCAGTAAAAACTGAATTGTTATTTTCAGAGTAAAGATTCTAAACATTCCTGTGCTAGAAACATTCCTGGGGGACTGAGGTCCAAATATCATTCTGTCACTCTGTAATACCTGTTTTAGCTAAATTTGTGTTGGTATTTGTATCATTGCATGATTCGTAAGCAAACATTTACTTAGACTCTTTTCCTGCTAAGCTGCACTTAGAAACAGTTAAATGCCTTTGAGTACTCATATCCGAGCAATCTCCAAATTATTTGTTGGCTAAGATGAATTATTAAAAGAGAAAGAAACCTAATTGTAGGGTGGAGGTGAAGAGGGTACACAGAAAAAAGGACAGAAAAGTGCCTGGAGGGAGTGCATGTGGGGAGTGCATGGCTGGGGAGGGCGTAAGGGAGTGGGGAATGTAGACAAGGCAGTGCGCCATCAACGTGAACTTTACCTGAAATTTCTCGTCACTTCGTTCCTTTTTATTTAAAAGTAGGTGTTAATAAAAGTACTACTAAACATTTTTCTCCTAATCTTTTTTTTTTTTTTTTGATCCAGTATAACTTGTAATACCAGATTTTCCTTTCAGTCATTAAGATTTAAATTTCCGATTTCTGGTAGTGAAACCATCTCTGTCAAGCGTGGGGAAGCTGCAGCTTTGTTTAACACCACTTCATGTCTGATTAGAAGATTTTCTTTTGTAATTAATTTTCCTCTGCGCTCTTTGTGGAGAACAGTAGCCCACTGCAGAGAGGTTAGAATACCATGGACTTTGGCTGTTCAGCTTAATGATACAAGGGAATAGCAAAGCAAGAATAAATGAGGTACTTTTTGGTGAGCAAAAAATGTGAACTGGCTGTCAGTGTGAGATTGGATCTAGGAGCAGTTAGCCAGCAGTAATAGGGCACACTTGAGTAATTGAATTTGCATAACAAGGCTCACTGAAGAGATCTGACAGGCATAGAGATTTGTCTAGCCGGAGAGCTCCAGATGGACGTGACCACGCAGCAGCTGGGTGGCACGTAGCTCAGCATGGACAGCACCGCCCAGACTGGCAGCTGGACCCTGGCGACTGCAGGCCTGTGGCAGGCCAGCTGGTGGCTTCTGACAGCCAGTGGCCCTGTTAGAGAGCCTTTTCATAACGGCCTGTCAGGGTACTGGACCTGCAGGGACCGGCAGGAGAATGTCACAAGTCACCAGTGAGGAAATCCGTCCCAAGGCAGTCGAGGTGGTCACCGTGACAGCCACAAAGCTAACACCTCCCGGTGATCCCCCTCCTCTGGAAAGGCGGTGCGCCTGTGTTTACCCATTTGCTCTGGACCCCAGTCATTCTGGATTACGTTGTATTCTTAAAACCTTGAGACCAAGTTGGCCCTCCTTCCTGAGAGCCCGTGTTGACCGTCCGTGGAGATGGAAAAGCAGATTGCTTTTCGTGTTTTTCCATGTCTTTGTGTGTTTGTAACAAGGGCATATTTGTTTTGGGGGAAACATAGGTCACAATTTAACAATTTATCTTGGATTTATGGCTCATAGGAAAAAATGAGTTGTTTAAGGACTAAACTGCAAAGAAAATAAGAGAACTGGTATGAAGTTGATGTGTTCAGGTACCCTCCCTCCCATGGCCAGGGAGTCTAGAACCACCCCATCTCTCCAGGTTAGAATAAACATGGAAGAAGGCCAGCTTTGTGATTGCTGTTAAAAAGTTTACATATGTGTTTATTTTTGTTTTTACATCTGTGTTCTTAAATTGAGAATTTTGCCATGTGATAACATTCCTACTCTAAAAAATCATGTAACTAGACAATACAACTTCTTTTAAGGGCAGGAAAACGCTACTTAGAAGCATTTTCCAGAAAAGTGAGAAACTTGCTGTTACAAGCCCCAAGCTCACTTTTAGTACAACCCAAGTCTAGTGAAACAAAACAGTTCACACTGGAGCAACTTGGACTTTATGGCAGCAAGAACAGTCCAGAAGGGTTACCATTTTTAACCTTCAAATTGGCAAAGGTACAAAAGTCTGTTTTTAGTAAAGGTAGGGGAAATATGTAGCTGCATAGACTGCTGCTGGGGATATAAATTATTTCAGCCAGTTCGGAGAACAGTTTGGCCGTGTGCATCAAAACTTAAAAACCTAGGGGCGCCTGGGTGGCTCAGTCGACTGAGTGTCCGACTTTGGCTCAGGTCATGATCTCACAGTTTGTGAGTTCAAGCCCCGCATCAGGCTCTGTGCTGACAGCTCAGAGTCTGGAGCCTGTTTTGGATTCTGTGTCTCCGTCTCTCTCTGCCCCTCCCCTCCTCATCCTCTGTCTGTCTCTCAAAAATAAATAAATATTTAAAAGAAAAAACCCAAAACTTAAAAACATATACCACTATTAAAAAAAAAATAACTCCTCTAATAATTCTACTTCTAAGACTTTATCCCCCAAATTAAGAATGTATGTAAAGGAGTAGCTCTATGAATGTACTTTGATCATTGTTGAGAACACTGGTTCTCCATGTGTTCTCGTGAACCATGTATGTTCTCTGGTTCTCATGTGTTCTCGCGGACCTCCAGGGGGGCCGTGAGGTCAGCATACTAGCATTACAGAACAGATTGGATGGTTGGTGGGTAAAACTACAAGCCCTTCACAGAATCAGGACAGTGTCAGCCTATTCTTCACTGTCTCACCCATGTAGTTTCACTGAAGGATGTCCTTGATGAAGCAGTATTTTATATAGTATTTTAAGTAAAATACTAATTTTATTAAATCTTGGCCTTTGACCTTTGCAGACATGGCTTTTTTGTTTGTTTTTCTCATGAGAGATGGACGGTATGCACAGAACACTTCTGCTACAGTAGATGCTGTGGTTGTCTTGAGCAAGTCCTTGCCAGCCGGCGCGTCATGTTTTTGTAGAACACCGCTTTTATTTTAAATCATAACCGGCAAGACTAGAAAAAGAACAAAGTGAGCCTTTTACTTCAAGGGAAGCAACTGAGCGTATTTGTTGCCAATGACAAAATTGGCTATTGTAAGCAAAAATCAGAATCTTCGAAAACTTGTATCTGATGCCTTGAGCCTGATGGCTTCCTAATGGTCAAGACTTAGGATGAGAGCTCTTATGCTCTTAAAGAATGTGAATTCCTAATGTTACATATTAGGAGTTTGGAAGATCTGTGTGACTCGCCGAACCACTAATTTCCAAAAGACGGTTGTATAATGTTACAGGATTGTGCTTGAACAAAAGATGCACTCAAAGTGCAAAATAGGCAGATTTTAATGTAACAGACTAAAACAGTTCATTGATAACAATTTTAGATTGCACATTGCACTTGTCTTTAATAAGCCACCATGTGTCAGGTTTTGGTTTATATTAAAAGATATCTACAGTTACCTGAAAACATAATGAAAATACTCCCTCATTCATCCCCATATGAAGCCAGCTTTTCCTTTATATACTGCAGCCAAAACAATGTATATCTGCTGCTGCATTCAAGCTGCTATGAAAATCCAGCTGTTTTCTATTAAGCCAGAATGAGAAAGAGTTCCAAACTTGTAAGACAGGAATACTGTTCTCAGTAAGTATTCCTTTGCTTTGGAAATGCTTATTTTTCATAAAAGTATGTTAACATGTAGTGGTTTGTTAATTTTAAGTGAATTAAGAAATATTTTTAAATTTTCTCTATTGTAGTTTCTAATACAGTAAATACTGACAGATATAATCCACATAAGCAAAACCTTTGGGGTCCTCCATAATATTTAAGACCCAAAAGTTTAAGAACCACTGATTTAAAGTAAATGATGACTTGGAAAAACCTGATGTCCAATAGGAGGGAATTAATAACTAGGGATTAAATTGCATAATAAGAATCAAAATGATAAATACTTGACATGAAAAACTTTTACAGTGTTTTGTTAGGAAAAGGAGGTTATAAAACAATATACACAATTTGATTCAATTTTTGTAAAAAATTACTATAGATACTGTGTTTATTATAAATGTATTCTATGACACTAAGGTATGAAGCAGTTTTCTCTGGGGAAGAAGGTAGAAAAACTTTTAAGAAAGTTGCTGTAAGATTACGTTGCATCACAAGATACCATTTCCTCCTGGCTCCTGGTGAAGACATCTAGTTCTTTACTAGTTTTTGTGATATTGTCCAAGTTACTTAAACTGAAAAATGTCCCCTTGTTTGTTTGTTTGTTTGTTTTTGAGAGAGCATGCACAAGCAGGGCAAGGACAAGCAGAGGGGGAGCGTGCTCAGCACGGGGCCCAACGTGGGGCTTGATCCCACAACTCTGGGTTCATGACCTGGGTTGAAACCAAGAATCAGATGAGCCACCCAGGTGCCCCTCCCCTTATTTTAAAAACTGGGACAACAGTAGCTACCTGTCAGGCTTGTTAAAAGAATTGAGGTATTCTATGCCTGAGATATAATAGTTGATCAGTATATACACTTCATTCTAACATCAGTCTCAGCTCTAAAATTCTGTATGCCAGCAGTGTGTCTGTGACATTCAGTGGTTAGTAAAGCTCCTCTTGAAGTTAAAATAAAGGTCTTTTGAAAACAAGAAAAGCATATATTATGTGAATACCACTTTATTTTGGTGAAAAAAAGTTTTTTGGAATAATAGCTGTAATACAGAAAGTAAGTAGCATCATATGCCTGCCTTACATTAAAGATATGTAAGGGAAACTCATTTCATCAGCTGCAGTTACATAATAAGTCTTCAACCAGGCACTTTTATAAAATAACTGGGCACCTTCCTGACATTATCTCATTTAATTCTCAAAATCCCAGTGAGGTAAGTACTGTTCTCCCCTGCCCCCATCCCACCCCCCATTTTGCTAATGTAAAGGTTGAACAAAGAGGTTAAGGAACATGCCTTAGCCATTTGTGAAGGTGGAACAAATTCAAACCCAAGCTTGGGTGACTGTAAAGTTTGTGCTTTTTATCCCTCTGACGAAAGAGAGATGAAAACCAGCAGATGAGCACAAGGAATGGCTGGCCCACCTCCTCACTCTGGCACACCAGCTGGATGGATTCTGAGGTGGGGAAAAGCCTGGATTAAGGTCCATAAATTCTAAGATCTCTGGGACTTAAAGACTCATTCCTCCGTGTTCAATTAAATCAAAATAACTTCTATAAAACAGAGCCTGGTACATCATAATCATTCAGTAAATGGAAGTGAGTTATTATTAACTGTGACAAAGCCAGAAGTTTGGGTTCCTGTTCCTAAAATAAGAAAAGAAAAATGACTATAGGTCTATAATCCCTTAAAACTCTTAGAGCCATGTGAGTTTTGGTTTTGAGTTTTTAGGAAAGTTGTTACATATCGTGTAGCATCCCTAGTAGTCTTCTAGCAGTAAGGTCCAGGGCAGTGCCCTGTAATCAGACATATTGATTATTTCTACAGTGAAATAAATGAATATTCTAACTAGGAATAAATGGAGACTGTAAATAACTTCACAACAGTTCAGGTGAGGTTTTGCTGTAAGATGAGTATAGAAAAAGCTTTTGCTTTTAGAGGTTTTTATATAACAGTTGTAGGAAAGGGATTGTGGACTCAGAAACCTTACAATAATTTTTCAAGGAGAGCAAGGCATGGATTACCCGCCAACTGAGGAACAGAGTCAAGTTCTGTTCAAAAGAGATTCTAGATCCTAAATCATAGTGATAAGTCTTTTTGGCCCCTAATCTCAAATACTTATTGTATCCAAAGGGGGAAAACGACTACCTCTTCTTTCATCTTCTCTCAAATAAATATGCTTCACTTCAAGGAAAGCTGGGCACAAAATCAAGTACCTTTTCTCTTTTAAAGGATAAACCTTTATCAAAGAGATCATAAGAGGCCAAATTTGTTTGAATTGGCCTCTTTCTCTAGATCTCTACTAATAATGGAGTTTTCTTTCTTTCTGGCAAAAGTGGAAAAATGATATTGTGTGTCTTGGTCTTTAAATGCTGAAAGACCTGCAAATGCTAACTTGTCCTGAACTATAAAAGAAAAAATATGATTATAGGTTATCTCTGGTCATTCCTGAACCAAAGTAAGCACGCTACCTTTTGTAAAAGAAAAAGAATTGAGTAATTTTGAAAAAAGGGAATTTCAGATGTTAACAGGATAAGCAATATAGTTAACGTCAGTGCCTGAAGGAGAATAATAAAACAGCCTCTTTATTCCTGTCTTCCCCATTTCCTTACCTTTCCATTTTATGTTCCATGGTCTGATTATACATAATTAACTCTCTTATTCCTCTTTCCTCTTGTTCAGTTTGACCCCATCCCTGACCAGTTCCAGCTATGCATTTGTCCTGTACCAGCCCTTGAGTAACTGAACATGGTGGAGGAAATGGATGACCATTTTGGCCTGGTTTCACTTGTAAATGAATGATCACTGATCTCAAGTGGGCCCCTAAGGCTGCTTGACAGTTCTTCATGTCCTTGTTCATCCACTCTTTCCACTACCTGAACGGTATTTCATGCCTTCTCTTCTCTCTTCAAGCCGCTAGAACCCTTCCCCAATGTCAGTTGATGATCTTCTTTCTTCCGTTCACACAGAGAATAGGCAGTCATGAAAGAACTTCCACATGATCTTACCAACACCGCTGCTAACCTGCATGTACTCTGCCTTCCTTCCTGTGCCTGCATGAACCATCAAGGGTTCATCTAGAGCTAATCTCTTCCTCTCTGTTTTCTACCTCTCTTGCTTTCTCCCCACTTAAATCAGAATATCTAAGAGTTGTTTCTCAGATACAGTTTGAGTCAGTAACCACTCTACTAGAGTATAAACTCCACAAAAGTAGAGATTGGTTCTGTTCTGTTCACTGTCATATTCTCGGTGCCTAGATCAGTACCTAAAAGATAGTAGTAGGCAGACGTGGGTTGAATGGGTAGATGAGTGAATGAATACATGAATCTTTCTGAAAAGAAAAGATATAACAGTATGAACTCTGAAGAGAACAAAACACTCCTAGTAAATCATCTTTCCTATATTTTACCAAAATGGAAGCTAAAACCTCTTCACCAGAAATTTGGTTTAAATATTTTGCTACTGAATTCCTACAAATATGCTTATCTGAAAGTTTTTCCTAGAATTTTTTAAGGCAGGTAATTCTAGTTATCTGCATAGTTTCTGGTTACCAGGAGCTGAGATGCTCAAGCTTTTCAGATGGCTTTCACTGGTGGCAGTTTCACAAATGAGAGGATCTGTAGAAATCCTAAGTGTTCTTTTTTACCTAGCACTGCTGCTCAGAAGACCTGGGTGCTAATGCCTTCTTTATTACTTTTTCTCATCTGTTAAGTTATGTCTCTTGTAGTCTTAGTATAATTGATTGCATTTCATTTGTTAAAATCAGGGGAAGAGTTTACACTTTTTATTATTAAAGTTTTATTTTTATTTATTTTGAGAGAGAGCGAGCGAGAGCAGAGCCCAAGTGTGGGAGGGACGGAGAGAGTGGGAGAGAGAATCCCAAGCACTGATAGTTCGAACTCATGAACTGTGAGATCATGACCTGAACCGAAGTCAGATGCTTAACCAACTGAGTCACCCGGGCACCCCACATGAAAAGTCATAGGAAAAATAACCACATATATTCTAACATATCACTTGTCACTAAACCCTAATTTATAGAAATGTGGCTATTCAAACAGACTTCTGTGTACTTTGAAAATGTACACATGCAATGTACATGCAGTATAGTTTTAGTATGAAAGTGAGCCTTATGGATTTATGCGAGCTGTAACTCAGTAGCTTGCAGTGTGTCATAGAAACAATCTGTCAGCCTTCCAGTTTTTCTTACTAATGTGACTCAGATAGTAGTAGGATAAAAATACCTCGCTTCTTTTTTTGGTGGTTGAGTTTTTATTAGGTGGAACTCAACTAGGTGATTTCCATACATGATGCCGTGGTAAATACCCAAGAACAAATACCATTAGTGCGGTTACTCATTTACTTGGGCAGTTATTGCCAGGGAAAACTCAGAGCTACTAGAGATAGAAAGCATATATATAAACTTGACTATAAAAATGGAGATACAGCAATACAATAATGTAAGTTAATGAAGAATTATTCAGTCCTCTTTGACTCAGATGTTTTAAGCAAATATCTTTTGTAAATCAAGATGCATGTATTTATCTCCAGTGGTCTTTGGGTCAGAATTTTTCTTTCTTTACCTCCTCCCTTTTTAAAAGACTGTGAAAGTAGAATTCATGGAACATTTCTAAAATTTGTTTTTAATGTTTTATTTAATTTTGAGAGAGAGACAGGGTGAGCAGGGGGTGGGGGGGGTCAGAGAGAGAGGGAGGCACAGAATCCGAAGCAGGCTCCAGGCTCTGAGCTGCTAGCACAGAGCCCAATGCGGGGCTGGAACCCACGAACGGTGAGATCATGACCTGCGCCGAAGCTGGACGTTCAACCGACTGAGCCACCCAGGTGCCCCAGAATTCATGGAACATTTCTAAAAACCAGTATATAGAGATTCCATTTATATGTGGGTCAGTGCTTTGCTATCTAATTAACTGCTCTGTTTCTAATTCAACTTACAGCCTCTCCCTTCAGCTCCTCAAACTTTTCTTTTTGGCTGAACCATTCACCCACACCCAGATACTTTTAATAAGTCTCCAGAGAACAGGGACATTCTCCTATGTAACTAACTCCAAGACTACTGTCATACCCAAGAAATTTGACAGTGATTCAGTGTCATATAATAAAGAGTCCATATTCATATTTTCTCAATTATCTTCCAAATAAGTGTGTCTTTTTTCTTTGATCCAGTGTCTAGTAAATGTTCATGCATTACATTTCATGGTCATGTTTCTTTAGCGTTCATTAATCTAGATCAATTCCCATATGCTCCCCTTTAAAAAAAATCTTTGATGTTGACACTTTTGGAGTCCAGATCAACTGTCTTCCTTATTCTGCATTTGTCTAGTTATTTCCTTAATATTAGTCTCAGGTTAAACTCTTTTAGTTACCGTAGCCTGATTTAAATAAAAACTTTAAAAGGCTGACATTCAGCTGTAGAGAATCTTGACTTGTTCTGCCTGTCGTCAGATGCTTTTCTTAGAGGCCCAACCTCTCAACCAGGTACAGAGAATCAGAAGTTGATTTACTTTTTGTAGATGCTGAAAGCCTAGTTTACTGTAATGAGGAGAACTTGGTTCTGTTTTTAGTAAAAATCAGCTGTCCATTGTGTGATCTAATGAGTTTTCCTGAAACCTGATAATAGAATGTGTGCTTGTCTCTTAACCTTATAGGAATCTTAAAATGATAGCGTTAAATCATCTCTTCTGAAATTCCAGGTTTTCAGGGTTACATACAGTCGGAAATGGCTCACTGTGTAAAACAGAAAGAGGCTGAATTACAAGTGGCTGTACTCCAGTGAGACCGAGAAAAAGGCATCTTTCATACCAACATTCTTTTACCAGTGCTCACGGAAGGAAATAGGACATTCCAAAATCTCTGTTTCTAGATCCTTCTGATCTTATCTCTGGTTATTTTTGAAACTCATGTGTAAGAAGTAAGTTTACCAGTGAGCTTTGTAACCAAAATGATATCTTACTCTAACCTTAGTTAATGCTGTCTGTTTAAAAACCTAAAGCAAATATTTTAAGTGACACAACGAACTCATAAAATCATGTATCTCCAAAAAAATGTTTTCCTTAGTTGTAACCAATGTGTGGATTTAAACGTATTGTCTTCAGTTCTACCTTTTCAGAATCTTACTAGCTCTCCTAGCAAAATTTGCATACTGAATTCTCTAAAAATACTGCTTTTACTTAAAGACTTGGTTTTTATATTTCATACTAAAGATCAGTGGACGTTAATAACATTTAGGAGTAAGCTTTTTTTTCTCTTGAGGTCAGCAGTGTTTATATTAATCAGGTTGACATTTCTTGCTGGTGGGTCATGAACTGTTGATAATAGCATTAAGTGTGATTCGGTTCT
The DNA here is from genome assembly GCF_008692635.1 of Crocuta crocuta. NCBI lineage: Eukaryota > Metazoa > Chordata > Mammalia > Carnivora > Hyaenidae > Crocuta > Crocuta crocuta. The sequence goes on from NW_027532002.1 coordinate 8,714,041, forward strand.
TACAGAAGGTATAACTCATTATCCAGCTACTACCTTAAATCATCACAGGAAACAACGGGCACCCCATACCCACATGTTCTGTAGAAATAGTACATGAAGCAGTATATATGTTTCTTTTGTTTACCTCTTAAACTTTTTGGAGGCTTAATCACATGATCTAAGGAAGCTACAGCATTGCCACTACTTTAGAGAACCAGGATCATTACCATGACTGATTTGAGAGGTGAAGGTATATTCATATAATTCTTTTAACAACATACCCAAAGTCTTCATTTTCATATTGTGAGCCTTTCTGAAACCTTGTTTTAACAGTGAGTATACCAGGGTAGCAAGTAATAAAATCATGTATCTTTATAGCATTCTAAGTTGGGTTTAACTTAAAGTACTAGTATAGGCATTTGAATAATTTAAAAAGATAATCATTCCAAGAGAGAGATGATGCTTGGGAGGTTTGCTTTGTAGATATCTTGAGAAGCATCATTATTATTTAAAAAACTCTAGGGGTGCCTGGGTGGCTCAGTTGGTTAAGCATCTGACTTTGACTTAGGTCATGATCTCACAGTTCGTGGGTTTGAGCCCCACGTCGGGCTTTATGCTGTCAGCTCAGAGCCTGCTTCAGATTTTGTGTCTCCCTCTCTCTCTGCCCCTCCCCCACTCATGCTCTGTCCCTGTCCCAAAAGTAAATGAACATTAAAAAAATTTTTTTAACCCTAAGAAAAATTTTAAGAAATGAGCTAGTTTTGTTTTTTTTTTACATTTATTAGTCAATTTCCTTTCAAGATAAGCCTGAGTAGTATGGTATGTGATGATCTGGAATTACCAGTGTCTTTGAATTTTAAATTAAAACGTGTTTTTAGCACATCCCGTGTGTGTAGACAGTAAGTAGATAATAGCATGACTGTTGTATTAATTTTGATTTAGTTTCTAATTAGATAATATGGAAGGAATGAAGTCAGTGTCCACGTATTAATAAAATACCCCAAACACCCAGGCTGGGGTCCTGTATACACAGTCATGATTTGTTAATGAACGTGTGGAAGCAAGAGAGCTTTTTTTAGCACTTCCTTTTTGTCACACAGAATGTATTTTAAAGAGAGAAGATTGAGTGAATGCATTTATTTCCCTTTCTAGAGGAAAGGAATATTAACACCGCCAAAGTAATGGTCTTATTTAGGGTAAACATGTTCTTGGAATGTATGCTGAACTGACTCTTCAAGAGAAACAATATAGCATTAGAAAATTATGGGCCACTAGAGGTCACTGTTTAGTAATCAACTTTTAATGAACCAGAACAGTCAGGAAAGCCAATAAATTACGGTGTGGATTTTTCTAATTATGAATTCATATTTAATCATTCAATGACAAGTTAACTGTGGCAGTGGGTCTATGTATTTTGCATATGCGGTTATGCTAATATACTCTTACATTTCTCAGGCTGATCCTCCATCATTAGAGTAGTACATTGCCTAAGGCTTTGTTATCTAGTTCTAATGACTAATTATGAGACGTAATTAACTTTGTTACCACTTCCACCCCTTTCATGGGCCAAAAGTTCTTTTAAAAATAAAGCCTTGCTATAAATGAAGGTTACATTTACGTGATCACAGGTGTAATGGTTCCGGTCCACTCCTGCCTTTTTCCCTCATCTAAAGTCTTCATGTTCCTTCTCGGTCTCTCATGCTCTTTGCTGTGTTTCACCTGATTCTTTCCTCCCTCCTTGGGTTCTTTTTCCAGTTTAATGTGAATCAGCTGCTTTGTTTTCTCAGTGACTGAATGTTTCTTTTCAGCTTCCCAGCCTTGATTCAGTGAGTAGTAGAATGTGACCCTTCCTGCACATCTTAAATCCCAGGGCAGGCAGCTCGGCCGACCAGGCAGCAAAGGGAAGATTGGATGCGTGTGAGCAAGTGCGCCGCCGTCGTTGTTCTTGCTGCTGCTGCTGCTGCTGCTACTGCTGCTGCGAGCAGATGGCTCTGCTCAGCCTGTCCCGCCTGGAATCCATTCAGGAAAAGGCAGATTTCCCTACCCATGTGATAAAAATTTGTTTTCTTCCTTAAAGGTTAGGCTGGTTGCCCAAGAGGAGGCCCTTGAAACCCAGAGAAAAGCTGAACACGTGCACATGTGTTTCCTTTTCTTGCAGACACTATTATGCATTCCGTTGAGAAAGCAGGTACATCAGCACATTGCTGCTCAGGCTTCCTCTGCTTCTTGTTGCCTTTACCACGCCTGCTGCCAGGCCTGTGCTGTGTGCGTATATCCACTCTCTGCATCAGACGCGTAGCTGACGCATTGTTTCCCCAAGCCTGCCCACCCAGTCTTCTCTGCCTGCTGTTCAAGGCCCCCTCCACAGTCGGGATCCGACTTAGTTTTCTGTTGTTTTTTACTACTTTTCTCCAGTTGCCTTAACTTCTAGTGAAACTAGACCATTCACAATTTCTGAAATGCAGATCTCATTCACTCAAGGCTCTGGTTCTTGTTTATGCTTTTCTTCTATGAGGATTTTAGTCTCTTCCTCATTTTGTATCTGCCAAACTCAGCCCAAATAGATGCCACTTCCTGTGACTTCCTCTTTAGGCAGAGGTGATCCTTCCTATAAATCACCATGACATGTAGGACACTTACCATCCCCTTGCATTGTAATGATATGTACACCTGTGTTCTCTTAGCTACATTGTATATCCATTAACTCCAGGGATTCTTGGCAAATAAGTTAAAAATACTAGAATTCCGAAACAAAAAACCCATTTGGCAGGTGTCTAGCTTTTATAATGCTAAGGTTTGTAAGTTGTGGGATCTCCTTTGCAGGAATTTTTTTTTTTTCCCACAAAATACAGGCCTTTGTCCATTAAAGTGAGTTCTTTCTGAACACATGTAAACTAATAGTCAACTTGCCCTTCTTGATTACCCACTTTTTAATATCACTGGGACTACAGTAGTTCTTTATTAAATCTCCTGGGAGAAAAATATACTTTATACTTTGAAATGATGCTCCTTATATTTGCATAATTCTGTTTTGAAGAAATTGAGGCTTCAGTTAAAAATAACCGTTTGCTTATAATTGCTACACATTCTTGTGTTTCTATAAACATAAAAAGAAATGGGGGAGAACATGTGGATTTTTAACTTGAACTATTTTTTTCCAGCTCTTTTTCAATTATTATTTCCAGTGCCTGAATGTAGTATGTAAATTCCATATGATTAGACAGAGAAGTATCTGTCGTGGAAGAGTGCTAAGTAAAAAGTGTCCCATGCCTAAATCTATGTGTGCACTTTATTATAATAAAAACTAACTTGCAGAGGTTTTGTTTGTTTATAAATCAAACACATGGAGTTACCTGTTTGAATTCAGAATGTACTTTTCCTTGGCAACATATTCTAATATATTTAGGTCCCTATTTTCAACCTCAAATATATTCCACTCCGAATATTCTGAAATTATGATGCTATTAATTTTATGTTGCTGCAGGTAATCATTTCAGAGATCCAACTTGGGAGGCCACCTAGATTGCTAGCCCTTCCTACCCTTTGAGAAAACTTACATACCCTCTTTTTCCTCCTTCTAAGCTGTAAAATTTCCTGTGGGACTCACCTACTCTTCGAATATTTCAACTGTCTCACCCCTGTATAGTTTTCTTAATTCTGTATTTTCATCATAGACTTTTCTACTTTCTAGACCTGCATTTTCTTTAATCAAAAAATGTTTATTTCTCTTGAGAGAGAGAGAGAAAGAGAGCGAGCCAGGGAGGGGCAGAGAGAGAGAGGGAGAGAGAATCCAAAGCAGGCTCCTTGCTCTTAGCACAGAGCCTGATGCTCGATCTCATGAACCGCGAGATCATGACCTGAGCTTGAAATCAAGAGAATTGGATGCTTAACTGACTGAGCCACCCAGATGCCCCTGCAACCTGCATTTTTATCTCTTGGACCCCTTAAGTAAGGCTCCTTCTCTAAGCAATCTCATCTTTTCTATAAAACCAGTTTTTCCTTTTTGATTCTCTTATTATAACGTACTACAGTTTCAGATTTTCTGATCTTTTAGGTTCGAACTCTGAGATCAGCATTATTCAAGAGAAATGTAATGTAAGCCACATGGGTAATTTAAATTTTTCTAGTAGCAACAGTAAAAAGTAGTAAGACACACAGCTGAACATAATTTTATTTATTTATTTATTTATTTCATTTATTTAAAGATTTTATGTTTAGTCTTCTGTCCTTAATATGGGGCTTGAACTCACAACCTTGAATATGGGGCTTGAACTCACAACCTTGAGATCAAGAGTCACATGCTCTACCCTCTTGAGTCAGGTACCCTGAACATCATTTTAATAATCTATTTCATTTAACCCAATATATGTAAAATATTATAATTTCCTTATGCAATCAATATAAAAATTATTGCGGTACTTTATATCCCTTTTTTCCATAATAAGTCTTTGAAATCTAGTGTGTATTTTATATCTAAAGCACATCTTATTTTGAACTAACTATATTTCAAGTTCTCAACAGTCACATGTGGCTAGTAGCTACTGTACTGGACCCTGCATAGACGTAGAGTTTGTTACATAGATTTCTCATCAGCCAGGGCAATGTAGTGGTTCTTCATTGCCTGCCGAAGTTCTTTCAGTGCTGGCATGGAAATTTACAGGGTTGTCATTGTCCTTTCTTCTGTCCTTCTTCTATTCCTGTTGTGAGGATTTTTTATATACTGTGTTAGGGTAAGTCATAGTCCTTGGTGTCAGGAGCTCACACTCTGGTAAGTGAGGTAGACGTGAAAAAGGATCCTGCATTACAGTGCAGACCGATAATTGCCATAGGAGAGGTATAAATGAGTTCCACAATAAGTTGATGCTATAGTTTGGGTTATTTGCATTTACTGCATCTGACTTCTAGGCCAGTTGCTTTCCTGAAGGACTGAGAGGTGTTCCTCATGCATTGTGGAGTTGGGTAAGGATGTTCCAAGAAAAAGGTAGTTTTTAAGGTTTAGAATTGGAAAAGCACATGACACATTTAAAGATTAAGTTAGAGTTAGTATATCTGGAGTTTTAATTGTTCCAAATCCAGCTGCTTACTATTTTCTTCCTTTTTTTAAGCAAAAAAAAATTTTTTTTTCAAATGTTTATTTTTGAGAGAGAGAGCATGAGCAGGGACAGGGCAGGGAAAGAGGACAAGAAACTGAAGTGGGCTCTATACTGACAGCAGTGACCCTGATGCGGGGCTCAAACTCACAAACTGTGAGATCATGACCTGAGCTGAAGTCGGACACTCAACTGACTAAGCCATCCAGGTGCCCCAAGTTGCTTAATATTTTCTAAACAGGTCCCAGACTTTTATACTCTTATGATTTGCTTTCACAGTTCACTTTGCCTGGAATTTCTCTCTCTGCCCTCACTCCCTCCTGTCAGCATGTCTTAATCTTACGATCTTAATCATCTTTCATGGCCCATATTGATCTGATCTTTTCAGTAAAGTTTTGCCTACTCATTTTTCCTAGTTTCAACCCACAAATGACTGTGATGTTTTCCTCCTTTGAATTTTGACCATTTTTATGGCAATTAATTTTCTTATATTAAAGTTAATTTTATAGTGCAGTAACTTGTTTGGATCACGAAACTTAATTTGAACAGGAATCCTGTCTTAATTATTTTTGTATACCCAAAGAGCCAAGAATGGGTTCCTTGTATATAGAAGATATTCAGTAAATAAGTTGATTTGTGTATAGTAAATATTTTTATGAGATGTTTAAAATAAACAAAACTAAATAAGTAAAGCACAAAATTAAAGTGATCTAGTGATTCCCAGTCCCTAATGTTCCTTTCAGATTACTTTCACAGAAAGTATTCATAAACTTGATTGACTGCTCTATCTAGTGGGATGAAATTTCTTGATTTTACTTGTAAAAGTAGATGCCATAAAAGCAACATTTCGTTGTAAATTTTTACTGTAATACAGGTACTAATGGTAAAGATGAAACCTGTTTTATTATCAGAAAAGAGTTAAAGATATCCTGGCATAAAAATAAGATGGAAATCAATCTTTCCTTTGACATTTAAGGACCCATTTTGTTTCTTTACATAACCATCGACTGCTTCTGGCAGTATGGTGGATTAGGTATGTTAAAATACCTTCCTATCATAAAACACCCAGGTGCTGGATAAAGTACAACAAGCATACTTTTAAATGGATTTTAGATTTCCTCAAAAAATAAGGGAAATCCTCAATGACCAAATAATTCAATTAGGAACCTGAAACCAGAATGATAAACCCAGAAGCCCTAGATGCTCTGGGTGCAGTGTTGATTCCAGGAACCAGGGATGTGGGGTATTAATGTTCAAGGGTGAAGAATCATGGGTTTAATGGAAAACTGGGCCTTGTGCTCACACAAAGTAAGTAGGCTGATCCCTGCATCCTGTTCTCTCCCTCCACAATCCCCAGAGGCTGTTCCCTCAGGGAAAAGGGTGGCCTGCAGATAAACTGCCTGCTGGTAAAGGAGACTAATTGGTAAATCTGTCTGTGCTGGTTATAGGTTATAGGAAATAAAATACATCAGACTCCCCTGAATTTTTGTAACAGTAGGTCAGATCTTGTGAGTGTAGAGTTCAGATTTAAACAATGCACCTAATTGGGAGAACACTCAGCCAATAAATTGAATCCTCTATCCAGCAAGACTGTCGTTCAGAATAGGAGGAGAGATAAAAGTCTTCCCAAATAAACAAAAATTGAAAGAATTCATCACCACTAAACCAGCCCTACAAGAAATCCTAAGGGTTGGGGCACTTGGGTGGCTCAGTTGGTTGAGCGTCCGACTTTGGCTCAGGTCATGACCTCATGGTTCATGGGTTTGAGCTCTGTTCTGACAGCTCAGAGCCTAGAGCCTGTCTTCAGATTCTGTGTCTCCCTCTTTCTCTGACTCTCCCCTGCTCATGCTGTCTGTCTGTCTGTCTCTCTCTCTCTCTCTCTCTCAAAAGTAAAAACATTAAAAAAAAAAAAGAAGAAGAAATCCTGAGGGGGACTCTATGAGGGAAATGTTACAAGGAACACAAGGTACCAGAGACACCACCACAAGCATGAATCCTACAAAGAACACAATGACTCTAAACCCATATTTTTCAATAATAACAGTGAACATAAATGGACTAAATGCTCTGATCAAAAGACATAGGGTAGCAAAATGGATAAAAAACAAAATCCATCTATTTCCTGTCTACAAGAGACTCATTTTAGGCCTGAGGACACCTTCACATTGAAAGTAAGGGGATGGAGAAATATCTATCATGCTACTGGAAGTCCAAAGAAAGCTGAAGTAGCCATACTTATATCAGACAAACTGGACTTTAAAATAAAGGCAGTAACAAGGGATGAAGAAGGGCATTATATAATAGCTATAGGGTCTATCCATCAGGAAGAGCTAACAATTATGAATGTCTCTGCACCCAATACAGAAGCACCTAAATACATAAAACAATCACAAACAGAAATAATCTTATGGACAGGAATGTGCTAATAGCAGGGGACTTTAATACTCCACTTAACAGCAATGGATAGATCAACTAGATGGAAGATCACTAAAGAAACAATGGACTTGAATGGCACATTGGACCAGATGGATTTGACAGATATATTTAGAACTCTGCATCCTGAGGCCATGGAATTCACTTTCTTCTCAAGTGTGCATGGCACATTCTCCAAGATAGATGACATACTGGGACATAAAGTAGCCCTCAATAAATATAAAAGAATTGAGATCATACCATGCACACTTTCAGATCACAATCCTCTGAAACTTGAAATCAGTCACAGGAAAAAGTCTGGAAAACCTCCAAAAACATGGAAGTTAAAGAACACCCTACTAAAGAATGAATGGGCCAATCAGGCAATCAGAGAAGAAATTTTAAAAATATATGGAAACAAATGAAAATGAAAATACAACTATCCAAACTCTTTGGGATGTGGCAAAGGCAGTCCTAAGAGGAAAGTACATTGCACTCCAGGCCTATTTCAAGAAACTAGAAAAAGCGCAAATTCAAATAGTACTGCAAAGACTTTGAAAACTGACCTGACATTGGGACCACAGCCCACAAAAGGCATGTTGGAATGAGTTTGACCCTCATCTGGTCAGTTGCCTGGTAAAACAAACAGACAAACCCCCAAACACAATATTCTTCATAGAACTTGACCAAGAGCCAGAGTCTCATAACATAATATTCCAAACATCTGTGTTATGATAAAAAATTACTTGACACGGGAAGAACAAGAAAAAAGTCTGGTCAATTCTCAAGTGTAAAGACAATCAAGATGCCAGCCCTGAAATGACCAGGCAGTGACTTTAAAACAGTTATTATAATTAACTGTGTTCTAAGAAGGAAAGAACTAGAAGCAATAAAAAAAGAACCAAATAGAAATTTTGTAAGTGAAACATACAGTTAACTAGAAATTTGGGGAAAAAAAAAAACACCAGATGTGTTTAAAAGCAGAATGAATATGACAGAGGAAAGAGTGAATTTGGAGGCAGAAAAGACATGAATAGAAATTATCCATTCTGGAAATACAGAGAAAAAATAACTTAAAAAATGAGCAGAGCTTCAGGATCCTTTCGGATAATATCAAAAAAGTGTAACATTTGTGCTATTGAAGTTCTAAAAGGATGTGAGAGTGTAGTGCAGAAAAAGTATTTGAAGAGAAAAATGACTGAAAGCTCACCAAATTTGACAAAAGACCAACTTATAAATCCAACAAACTCAGTGAACCTGAAAAAGGATAAACTCAAAGAAACCCATCCCCAGATATATCATAAACTGCTGAAAACCAGAGAAAAAGAAAAAAAAAATCTTGAAAGCAGTCAGAGAAAAATGATGCATTACAAGGGAACAATGATCGGAATGACTTCAGGGAAACCGTGAAGCCCAGAAGGCGGTGGAACAACCCTTTATAGTGCTGAAATTAGAATTCTGTATATGGCAAAATATCCTTCAAGAATGCAGGTGAAATCGGGATAGTCTCAGCTAAAGGAAAATTAAAAGAATTTATCTCTTGAAGACCTACTCTAAAAACATTAGGTACTGTACCGAAGAGAATAACCTCAAAAGGTATAAAGCAAAAAAGTGTGGAACCACAAGGAGAAATTGACAAATGTGGGACCCTGTCATGGTGGGGCAGTTCAGTATATCTCTCTTAAGCAACTGATGATCAAACAACTACAACAACAACATGTTAAGGAGATAGCTTTGAGTAACACAAAGACATGTAGAACCTCTTACCCAGCCATTGAGGAAGAACTATATTTCTCAAGACTTGGAAAAACTAGGGGCACCTGGCTGGCTCAGTCAGAAGAGCATGTGACTCTTGACCTTGGGGTCATGAGTTCAAGCTGCATGTTGGGTGTAGAGATTACTAAAAAAAAAAAAAAACAGTCTTGGAAAAATTATTAAAATTTAACCACCCAGTAGACCACAAAGCAAGTCTTCAACACCAATCTATATTTTATAGATTGCATTCTCTAACCACAATTCAGTTTAATTAGATACCAATAGCAAAATAAAGAAGTAGAACCTTCTGTATATTTGAAATTTAAAATCACATTTCTGAAGAATTCATATTCTTTAGTCAAAGAAATTAAATAAGAAAAAAATATTTAGAACTTAATAAAATATATATATATTAAATGGTGATGCNTTTAGGAAAAAGTAGATGCAAATTTCGAAAGGAATTTCCAAGTATATTATAAGAAAGCAAACTGAGTATAAGAAAAAGCTTCTAAAAACTAAAATTTCCTAAATAAAAATAAAATATATATTGAAGGAGTAAATCAACTCAACAACATCAGCAACAAAAACCAAATAACCCAATTAAAGAAACAAGCAAAGGACTTGAATAGACACTTCTCCAAAGAAGTATACAAATAGCCAATAAAACAGTGAAAAGATGATCAACATCACGCATCATTATAGAAATGCAAATCAAAACCACAATGAGATACCACTTTGATCTCATTAGAATCTAGACTATTATGGGGCACCTGGGTGGCTCAGTCGGTTGTGTCTGACTTCGGCTTAGGTCATCATCTCACAGCTCGTGGATTCAAGCCCCACATCGGACTCTGGGCTGACAGTTCAGAGCCTGGAGCCTCCTTCAGATTCTGTGTCTCCTCTGATCACACTCTATCTCTCTCCCTCTCCTTCAAAAATAAATAAACATAAAAAAAACAAAAGAATCTGGGGCGCCTGGGTGGCTCAGTCGGTTAAGTGTCCGACTTCGGCTCAGGTCATGATCTCACAGTTCGTGGGTTCGAGCCCCGCATCGGGCTCTGTGCTGACAGCTAGCTCAGAGCCTGGAGCCTGCTTCAGATTCTGTGTCTCCCTCTCTCTCTGACCCTCCCCTGCTCACGCTGTCTATCTCTCTCAGAAATAAACATTAAAAAAATTAAAAAAAAAAAAGAATCTGGGCTACTATGGAAATAAAAACAAAGAAAACAAGTATTGGTGAGGATATTGAGAAACTGGAGCACTTGTGCACTGCTCATGGGAAATAAAATGGTGCACCCATGTGGAAAATGGTTTGGAAAATGGTGTGGTGGTTCATTGAAAAACAGAATATCATATGATCTGGTAGTTTTACTTCTGGGTATTTACCCAAAATGAAAGAAGGGACTTGAAAAGATATTTGTATACCAATGTTAATAGCAATTTTCACAGTAGCCAGAAAGTGGAAACAACTCAAGGGTTCATTGATGGATGAATGGGTAAACAAAATATGTATACATGCAGCCAGATGTTATTCAGACTTAAAATGGAATGAAATTCTGATACATGCTATAATATGGATGAACCTTGAGGATGTTATGCTAAGTAACAGACATAAAGGTAAAATATTGTATGATTTCTCCCCACTACCACCCCCTCCCTTGGCAATCGTCAGTCTGTTCTCTGTATTTATAGATCTCATTCTGCTTTTCGTTAATTCATTTGTTTTTTAGTTTCCACATATGAATGAAATCATATGGTATTGGTTTTTCTGTGTCTGATATATTTCACTTAGCATAATACTCTAGGTCCATCCATGTTGCCCCCCATGCCAAGATCTGAACCTTTTTATGGCTTCATAATATTCCATGGTGTGTGTGTATGTGTATGTATATGTATGAGCATGTTTTTATGTGTCTGTTGGCTGTCTATATTTTGTCTTTGGAAAAGACACACACACACACACACACACACACACACACACACACGACATCTCCTTTATCCATTTGTCTATCAGTGGACACTTAGTTGCTTCTCTGTCTTGGCTATTGTTAATAATGCTGCAGTAAACATAGCGGTGTCTATACCTTTTCAGATGTGCGTTTTCATTTTCTTTGGTTAAATACACAGTAGTGGAATTATTGGATCATACTGGTATTTCTTTTTTTAACTTTTTGATGAATTTCCATACATTTTCCACAGTGGCTATACCAGTTTACATTTCTACCAACAGTGCACAAGGGTTCCTTTCTCTCCGAATCTTCACCAGCACTTATTTCTCATCTTTTTTTTTTTAGCCATTCTACCATGTGTAAGGTGATAACTCATTGTGGTTCTGATTTACTTTTGCTGGCTGATTGGTGATGTTGAGCAACTTTTTATGTGTCTGTTGGCTGTCTGTATTTTGTCTTTAGAAAATGTCTATTCAGGTCCTCTGTCAATTTTTAAATTGGAGTGTTTGGGTTTTTGGTGTTGAGTTGCAGAAGTTGTTTTTTTTTTTTTAATTTTTTATGTCTTTATTTTATTTTGAGAGACAGAGACAAAGAGCAAGCAGGGGAGGGGCAGAGAGAGAGGGAGACACAGAATCTGAAGCAGGCTCCAGGATCCGAGCTGTCAGCACAGAGCCTGACGCGGGGCTTGAACCCATGGACTATGAGATCATGACCTGAGCCGAAGTCAGATGCCCAACCAACCGAGCCACCCAGGCACCCCTAAATTCATTTTTGATGAGATTACAATTTAAAAATCCAAGCATCTACTCTTCAAGATACATGTCCAAATATCTTTCAAAAAGAAAAGAAAAGCTATGCCAAAAGGGAAAGAAAATAATCCATTGAGAAAATATTAACCAAAAAAAATTTCTCACCAGAATCAACAGAAATTAGTAGCTGGATATAGAAAGGTAGGAAAGAGTCAAAGGACTCTTTTTTTATTTAACTTTTTAAAGTCTATTTATTTTTGAGAGAGAGACAGAGTCCGAAGTAGGCTTCAGGCTCTGAGCTGTCAGCATCGGGCTCAAACTCATAGACCACGAGATCATGACCTGAAGTCAGACACTTAACTGAGTGAGCCACCCCAGCACCCCTCAAAAGACTCTAAAGGTAGCATTTCCTGAAGCAGAGCCCCAGAGATAACCAAATCTGTGGATGTTCCTTGAAAAAAGGAATTTTGTGATCAAATAAATTTGAGAAATGGTGCATTTTCCTTTCTCCTCAGAAATATTCAAGGTGTATAATTGCGTATTTACATTAAGTCCTTAAATTCTTAGACATTTGTTTAACTTGTTTAGTGAGGTGTGTATTTTACCACAAATTCTTTAATCAATTTTAGGGACTTTTGGGTGGGGGATTGGAAATACCTAGGAAAGCTCTCAAATGGAAAGAACTTCAGGAACCAGGAATTGAGCACTTGGCGCTGCTAAAAACACTATCCTTTTCCTACTGGTTTCTGCCATGCTTTGCATGTCAACTTTGTAATCTTACTGCACATGCTCTTCATGTAAGCCCTCAGCGACCATAACTTAGCAACCCAGGGCAGAACTCTTGATTTTGTTGGATTTGCTTGGCCCCATGGACTAGTCATGCTGCCCTAAAGATGGAGTGCCTTTATTATCCGTCACTACAATGCTTTGGCCAGAGGGGCAGGATTTGTTAGCAGAGGGAGGATGGGAACTGTATGGGCTGGAAACAAAACACAGCTACCCCATCACTGTAAATATCTGTCACTGTCTTGTGGCAGTCATGTTCTGGGGACCTGAACTTGAGAAATGCTGCCATGGGAATTCCTAGTGTTTGTGGATAATAGTAATGTCTTAGAGAGGACACGCAGGAGGAGGAGCCAGTTTGGGGTCTGCTTGAGGAGAGACTGGGAAGATGAAAGTTGTTTGAACATGTGGAGCTCATTAATTGGTGTGTTTTGTTTGTGTTGCTTTAGATTGGAAGATTGTTGAGCCTAGAGACTATTAAATACAGTTTTGCCTTGAAGGGCCTGGCATAGTGCTGTGTGCTGCAGTAGGAGTTCAGTAAGGTTGAATGGATGTATGAATTAGCTGAGATAAATTTATCAGTTCACAGAGTAGTGGAATTGGAGATGAGATTTATTTTATAGGTGACAGCATTGAGGCTCCAAGCCATCGATGTGCACAAAATAATATTGTTAGTGTCAGAACCGGGGCTTGAACTGAGGTCTTCCCTGTTCATCTGTGCAGGCCTTGCCTCACTGAGGAGACCTGAATTGAAGGTGAAATTCAGCTCGATCTCCACATGCCAAAATTGGTCTTCTTACCTCCTGCTTCTTGCCTGCTTAGGGCAGAGCCTTTTTCTGATTTGCTTATGCAAGGGGCTGCCTTTTTGTGGTTGGTCTACCTCGAATTGTAACATTCTACAGCTCATACAAAGGCACCACCATTTCTCATGCCTGTAGGGAAAAAGGAAATTAAATAACTGTAGCCTGTTGGCCTAAATCTGGCTTCATAATTAGGCGGACCAGCAGCCCTCACTTTGTTCCCAGGTATTATCTTGGGATTATTGCCTTCTCTTAAATCTTAGAGCCATTTCACTTAGCTTTACATCCTCTCATTTTACACTCCCACCTTTCACCCCAACCAATGCCAGGACCCTAGTTGGTATCTCATTTTTATGAATGTTGCCATGTGTATATGTAGCACATATAACATGTTGAGTTTTTTTTTCCTACTACCATATTTGTGGCTTAAGTTTAAATACCATTTCTTATGGATTTATAATCATTTGCTTCTTTCTTTAGCCGAAGCTTTTGGTTTAACCAATTCTTAATTGTAGCTCTTGTGCTTTGTTTAGTCTCTTGCTTTTTTCAACTTAACTCTTAGATGATCTCTCAGCAGAATTTGTGCAGTCTGTCTTTGGGGAAGCAACCTGGCCTAGTGAAGTGAGCATACTATTGGAAATCAGGGGATCTTAGTTTTACCTATTTGCCTAAACTGCATACATTTGTTTATTGTCTATTAACTGTTATGTTTTACTTAAAAAAATTTTTTTAATGTTTATTTTTGAGAGAGAAAGAGACAGAATCTGAAACAGGCTCTAGGCTCTGAGCTGTTAGCACATAGCCCAATGCGGGGCTCAAATTCAAGAACCACGAGATCGTGACCTGAGCCGAAGTCAGACACTTACCCGACTGAGCCACCCAGGTGCCCCATTAACTATTAATTTTTAAATGGAGGTTATAGCACTAATATAGCTTTCCTCAGTTTTCTCTAGGTAACTACATTAAGGGTTCATAGAAATCATTATAATTAGGGGCACCTGGGTGGCTCAGGGCATGATCTCATGGTTTTTGAGTTCGAGCCCTACATTGGGCTCTTTGCTGACAGCGCAAAACTTGTTTGGGATTCTCTCCCTCTCTCTTCCCCTTCCCCAACTCACACGCGTGTGCACACATTCTCTCAAAAGAACATTAAAAAAAGTCATCATCTTAACCATTTTTAGAATATAGTTCAGCTCAGTACATTAAGTACATTCACATTTTTATGCAACACTTACCACCATCTATCTCCGGAACGCTTTTTATCTTGTAAAACTGAAATTATATACTCAGCAAACAGCAACTCCATATTTCTCTCTCCTCCTGGCCCCTAACAATCAGTATTTTACTTTCTAATTTTAATTTTTTAATTTTTTTCTATTTCATCTTAGAAAAAGAGGAAGAACACATGAGCGAGGGAGATAGGCAAAGGGAGAGAGAGAGAGAGAAAGCGAATATCCTAAGCAGGCTTCATGCTCCACATGGAGCCCAGTGCAAGGCTTGGTCCCATGATCTTGGGATCATGACCTGAGCTGAAAGAGTTAGATACTCAACCAACTGAGCCACCCAGGAGCCCCAACTTTCTGTCTTTATGTGAATTTGACCATCTGGGTACCTCATGTAAGTGGAATCATGCAGTATTTCTCATTTTGTGACTGGCTTATGTCGCTTAGCATGATGTCCTCAAGGTTCATCCATGTTTACCATGTGTTAGAATTTCTTTCCTGTTTAAGGCTGAGTAATATTCCATTCTATGAACACACCACGTTTCGTTTAACCATCCATCCATCGATGGATATTTGGGTTGTCGCCACCTTTTGTCTATTGTGAGTAATGGAGCTATGAAAATTGGTATATAAATATCTCTTCAAGACCCTGCTTTTAGTTCCTTGGGGTATATATCCAGATATGGAATTGCTCGATCATATGGTGATTCTATTTATATCTTTTTTTTTTCATTATTTATATCTTTTTGAGGAACTACCATGCTGTTTTCCATAGAAGCTGCATCATTTTATATTCTCAGCAGCAGTGCTCAAGCTTTCTAATTTCTCACATTCTTGCTAATACTTGTTATAAGATCGGTTTTGCTTTAGAGTAGCCATTGTAATGGGTATGAGGTTTCCATTGGTTTACTTACAGAATAAATTCTGATTCATCTATATTGGGCTGGAGTCTAGACTTGGAATGACAAGTTGACTGTTGTCTTTGTACTTGACACACTGACCAAATTACAACTATTGGCTGTTCATGTAGACAGGAGATAGGATATATTTCAGGGTAAGGAGGGAAGGCTGTCATCTATGATAGGGTGACGCACACGGCTTACTTTTTATTTTAAAAAAAGGAGGCAAGAAATATTCCTTTTTGCTATGATTCATTCTCAAGAAACCAGATGAAGAGTTCTCCCTGCATATATTGTCAACATACAGTAGTTGCCTTTATCACGTATTTGGCTTCACAACACTTTGTAAAAGTTTTATTACTCAGGTTTTAGTACTTGAAGTCGACCACAAATAGGATGATTTTTTATTACTTCCTATAGGAGTGTTTCTCTACTCAATAAGGAAATGGTGAGGTCCAAACCCTCTTTGAACAGCAGTGTGTCCTTGATCCTCATGCAAGTCTGGTTAGTTGCCCTTCCTTAATGTTATATTGTGCAACATCAGAAATGGTTGCACAAATATATGTAATAGCTAAGGGCTTAGAAGGATGAGAGTGGATGAAGTCCGGCTTATATTTAGAAGTGCCACTTCAACTATGCCCAGTCTCAAAGCAGGAGGCCAGATTCTCACAGGCACTCGCAAGTAGTTCCCAGAGGTGGAATTCCTTGTTAGCTGAGTGGAGCTTCTTAGCCTCTCTTTAGTTTTCGCTGTCCTCAGTTTACTCCAGTGTGCCGTGAGGTTCTCATCTTGCCTTTTCTTACTCCTCCTTCCTCTCTACTCTCCCTTCTCTGTCGGCCATCACTTCTTGTGATGTAGAAGGTGTAACAGAATACAGTCTATGTGAACAGTCAGTCCTCTGTAAATAGAGGGCCTCTGATCTTAGCGCTGGTTTTTCTTCTCAAGCAGGCTGGAGGGGGACAACCCCAGAGTAGTGGTGTGGAATATGGCAACCGTTGAATTACTCAGAATTTGGTCGTTGGCCTTGGTTTACTTTGTGGTTGTTAATGCTGAATGCAAGGGGTGTATAGAAAATAGCAGATTCCTGTCACAGAAAAATGTTGCAAATTATGCAGCTCCTAAAGATTTAAGACAAAATAGAAGGACATTAAAGTTGCGAGCTACTTAGTGAAAGGTTCTTTACTTGGTTTTTTTAGAAATGATTTTTAACGCTGAAAGATACATTGTCTACAAAATGGAGTTTTTAAAATCACATTCTCCAGAGGCATTAAGTTAACTTTCTCCTTGGACTCCAGATGTTAAGCTTTTAGAAGCCTGGAGTTTCACTGCTCTCCCACACCGGGCACCATCCTCGTCTGGGGGGACTGTCAGGGAGCTGGTTTTCTCAGTGATTTTCAAAATGAAAGCAGACCGTTTTGTTCTGTCTTAGCCGACCCTTTTAAAACCCCACTGTTTCTGTCCGATGGCTTCCATACTGCACTCACTGGTCCTTCTCAAGCCAGCCCGGCTCCATGCGGAACATTCTGTTGCTCTTTCAGCATAAGCAGGTCTATTGTGATATTTATCTGAATTCAAACAAGGCTAATTAAAAGAGCTGCTGACAGTTGTTGTGATCTGACTTTGACTGCAGCTTGATGGTCATTATGGGTAAATAATGAACCAGGCCTGCAAATGTAGCAGCTGCCAACTTGGGATAGAAGAACGGCTATTGCTTCCAATTTAAGGATCTATCGACCGCTTCCCTTCTCCCTGCAGATCTTCTGCAGAAAGCTAATGTTTTCTGCTGCTGTGTATTGTGGTTTCAGCTGTTTCAGATAGAGCCTATAATTTCCTTCTTTAATATTTAACTTAGGACATTATTAGCTTTCAGAGTTAACAACTTTTCTATCTTGAAGAAGTTCAGCTTTGTCCTTATGCGTGCTAGAACTAGCTAACTGGCTGTGGCTTATTTATACATGTTTCGTTTGTATTATGCAGGAAACAGTCTTAGTAGAACAAGGGAAGAGCTTTATGAAGATGTTTCAAAACCCTACGTAGGTGTTTTGTTTTCGTTTTTTAGTTTTTAGGAGGTAGATGCGTGCCCCTTGCTTTATTTTCTTAAAGGTAGACACCTGCTGCCACACCTCAGTTTTGCATCTCGTTCACCTCACCGGTGACTTCTGAAATATTTTGGTGCAGAGCTCTGTCAGTGCACAGAAACTTCAGTGACTTTCATTACACTGTGATACTGAATGCATTGTCACTCCATCATGAGCTTTTCTGTGTCCTGTTAGCAAGTAGGGACAGGTGCATTAAAAGTAAGGGAAAAGGCACCTTGCTTTCCTAGATTAATACGCTTTACTGCAGATTTCCCACACTTATAAAATACAGCTTCAGGATTTAAAAGCCACATTCTAGAATTTAACATCAGCCAGTACTTAATGACAAGTCCATAGCATTTGTCCACCTGCCACGGAAAAGGCTATCTGCATTATGTAAAGCATGGGGTTACAGTGGCGCTTTGTGCATAATACAGCAGAGCTTCAAGATCTTGCTGGGAGGAAATGATCCCAAACATGCCCCTGAAAGACAAGTCTTACTTCGAAAAATAATGATGAAAAATTGCGTTATTTCTCCCATGTGTTTGTGTCTGTGTTTATTTCAGGAAATACTAACTAAACTTTGTTTACCCGACTCTTTAATATAGTGATGAGTGTGTTTTTGCTTTTCTGTTTCCAGCGTGGCTGATGCCAGAAATAGTGTTAACAAGGGGTTATGTTATGCTGGCTTATGTTAAACCAGATCACCCCCTAACATGTGCAGAGCCATTCATCTGTGTCACCAAAACCCAAGAGAACATCTGACACGGACTCTGAACCAGAAACAGTGATCACTTACAAATCAAACATGGCACGCTCTAAACTGATTGTACACGGCAATCTTTTCGAGAAAGGACACCTAATTGAACATGATAAAGTGTAAAGTTAATTAACACCCTTAAATTTGTTGATTACTTTCACGGGATTATATTGTTCGTTGAGTAGCAGCTTTCTGTCCCAGCTGTCGCCTTTTTGAGCGAATGTCGCCAGTAAACAATAGAGACACCATAACAAGTCGTAAATGGTCCCTGTGACAGCAGCCCCTTGTGAGGTTGCATCTGTAGAAAATGATTAGAACAATTGCATTTTAAAGACGGCTCACATTGCAGCCCAAGTCCCATTGGTCCTCTTCTTGATCTCTTTTGATGGCAGACTGGTTAAAACATTTAAGTTCTTTTGAGTAAATTAAGTGATTTACTACGTTTTGCTATATATCAAGGAGAGTGCTTTGGCGTCGGGATTTTTACAGTATCATACAAGGACATAATTTGATCGTACTTTTTAGATTTCTTCCCTCTCTGGATTTGAAGGCCTCTCTCTGATAGTTCCAGAGTTGAAAATGATCTCCTTATTTGTGACTCGTAAATGGTTATTCTAAGTTATCAGCACTTGAGTAATGGATTTTCTGTTGTAACCCTTGGTTCAGCCTCTTAGTAAGGCTAAATTCCAAATTTCACTTCTCTGCTGCTCTTAAGCCAGACTCCTTGAGGTATTCAAGCTAAGTAGATTTACTTGTTGTTATATTTAAAATTTTGTATAGCATTTGTGTGATAACCATGTAAAATACCTTTCCGAAGTATTCTTCCATTTGAGCTGCAAAGTAAGTTTGGCAGGTGGCTTTATTACCATTTTCAGATGGAGGAACCAAGATTGACAGGTGTTCTCACTTGTCCAAGCGGGGCAACCTTGAATTGTGGCCTTGCTCCAGGTCTCTTAGCTCAGAATACATGTTCTTCATTTTTTGTGTCTTCCTCGTCATGTCTCTATATATGTGCGTGTTTGCTTTTGCATGTTTGTGCAGCAGTAAGTGAACATTCCGTTAACACATACGGAGAAGAGGCCGACTCGAAAGTTGGACTTTTTTGATAAGCTAGAAGACATTGTCTTACTTAGTCTTAATTAGTATTCTTGGTTATTTTAGTAGCCATTGATTTCTTCTCTGCCTACCTCCTAAAGAGACAATGAACATTTATCACACATGTGATATATGCTGGGTGCTAAGAAGACTCAAGCAGCTCTTGACCATAAGAATCCTTACAAGACATACCAGAAAAATCATTGATTAGAGTAGTATATGTGCTTCATTACAATTATCACTAGAAATGTTATAAACATAGACAAAGGGGATTATGGTCATGCATTGCCTCTTAGAGTTCACATGAGTTGAGTCCTAAAAGATAAACAGGAGTTAGCCAGGCAAAGGAAGGCAAGGGAACTGCATACAAAGGAGTTGCCTAGGAAAGACATGGATGCATGAAAGAAAGAAATCATTGCACATTCCAGCTACTGTAAATAGTTCAGTATGCATAGCATGATGGTTTTGTTGCGGGGAGTAGATAGAAAACCAGAGAAGTGGTTAGAGTCCTTTGACAAGAAAATGAAATTTAAAAAAATCATTTAAGGACAAAAAAGAGAAAGTCATTGCTTCCTACAACTCCAGACGAAAGGGCAGATACAGTGAATTATGTAGTTCTTTTTGGTGAACACAAACATGCAAGTATTTCAGAAAGAACAACTCTTACCTACTAGAAAACAACAGTGAGGCGTCATATAGAAATGCTGAGTGATAGGGGCACCTGGGTGGCTCAGTCGGCTAAGCGTCTGACTTCAGCTTAAGTCATGATCTCACGGTTCGTGGGTTCGAGTCCCGCATCGAGCTCTGTGCTGGCAGCCAGCTCAGAGCCTGGAACCTGTCTTCGGATTCTGTGACTCCCTCTCTCTCTGACCCTCTCCTGCTCATGCTGTCTCTATTCCTCTCAAAAATAAATAAGACATTAAAAAAATAAAATAAAAAAGAAATGCTGAGTGAGAGTGAAGGATGTCTTCATCTGCTGGTTATGTTCGTGTGGATGCATAATTTGAGACTTAAGCCTGTTTTGGTTCTCATAACAAAACTGCCAAACATTGGGACACAGATAAACATAAATATTAGACAGAGGTGATTATTGTTAATATTGAGTTCTGTTGTAGGTGGGCTAAGATTAGAGATATAAAACAAGAATTGAATTACCTTGAAAAAATTACTACTGCTTTTGTTGTGAAAATGTGATGAACAGCATCTATTATTTTGTTTGCTGTCTCCTGATTGAAGTTCCAAATGAGAATTTTTTAAAAACATGTAACCCGATACAAGGTAGACTGACATTTTCCTTGAGGCTCCTTTATTCCTCTCCCAAATAGTGTTTGCCAAGACCTCGAAGATACTCAGACCCATATTTGAAATTCATTGTGAAATCTTACAGTTTCATTTTTGTATTTGTTCTTAATTCTGATTCTCAGTTTTCTGTTTTCTTCCAATAAACAAACTCATATTGGTTGTGAAGAGAGATAGACTTTTATGTGTATGAATTTAGATAGTAGCCAGAACTCAGTGTCCACATATAAATGATACAAAATTATTTGCTCAGTTCATGTTTTAAAATTTTTTTAATGTTTTATTTATTTCTGAGAGAGAGAGAAAGAGAGACAGCATGAACAGGGGAGGGGCAGAGAGGGAGGGGGACACAGAATCCGAAAAAGGCTCCAGGCTCTGAGCTAGCTGTCAGCACAGAGCCTGACACGAGTTCGAACCCACGAACCGTGAGATCATGACCTGAGCCAAAGTCGGACGCTTAACCGACTGAGCCACCCAGACGCCCTGCTCAGTTCATGTTTAAACTGCTCCGAACACAATTTGCAAACAGGTTCAGAATACCTATATTCTTATCAAAGCATTCAAGCCTACTCACAGTTGATGGCAAGACCCTTACTGTTTGAGAACAATTTGTTTCCTTTTCCACCCTTTCTCTTTCTGAGAACTCATTGTTTTTTTAATGATGGAAGTTAAAAAATGGAAGGAAAGAGACAATCAGGATATGGTGGCTATTGTTCTCATCCATGACACTTGGTATATGATGCTACCTTTTGGCATTTATTTCTGAGTATATGTCTCTTTTCCCTAATTATATTTTAGACCTTTTGAGGGCAACGACTGAGTTTTATACCTACTGTGATCTTATATTTTGGACCTTCTGGAATAGTTGTATTTCAAATATTCTCCTAAGCACAAGGGATCGAGCAAATTGTTAAAGGCACTGAACAGATCATTGCCAATATTTTTCTTCTTTGCACCTACGCATGTCTGTATATAGACCTCTCCTGGAGTAGACATCTGTCTTTTACTATTTATAATGATCTGTTTGCCTTCTGTCTTCTCCCATCTCCATGTACGCGTACTCACTCACCTCCACCACCACAAACGCTAGGTTTCAAACTCCTTGAGGACAAGGACTGTTTCTTCTTACTCCCCAGGGTTAAGGACCACACACAAATGGATCTCCAGTGGTCAGTTTTTTTTATGTCAACCATAAGTAAGAGTGGAAGGAAAGAAAGAAAATAGTTTAGGTAATGGGGACTTCCTGTGATATGTTTGAGAGAGAGAGAAAGGGAGAGGGGCTGGCTTTGAGACTTTGATTAGATTTAAAGTGTTTCTCCACTCTAACGTTGATTGAATTGAAGCAGATTCAAAGAGAAGTGGAAGACGCTTGTCCCTTTAAAGACAGGTGGTCTAAGCACCTATTTTGAATGGTTTGGGCCTTAGCCTTTTCATTTGTACAAATGAGTTCAGTTTTTCTGCTTTTGGGGTCATGGGAGAGAAGCCCTAGAGGCATCATCACAGGAAAGTGATAGCTAAAAACATTAAAGACAGCCACAAACATGTAGACTTGTTAGATTTAATTAATGTGGTTACACGAGAAAATTCATTTTCTAATTCTTTTCTCTAATTTGGAACCATTCATATGTCATATAAAATGAAACATGCCTTGGTTTTATGTATTGAAATGATAAATGTGGTGGGAAGGTAGATATATTGTGAACTTGAAAAGTTCAAACTATGGAATTTCAAAAGCTTAAAAGCAATTCAGTGATAATTTTATCTCATCATCTCACTTTCAAGATGAAACAACTTAGGGCGAGGAGCAATTAATGACTTGCTAGGGTGGCAGATGCTTTGTCTGTAATGCTTAGCCTCTTCTGTGTCTGCGAGAACACTTATCACCCAGTACTGCGCTCATTTGTTTCCTTGCTCTTCCCTCCGCCAGTGCTTCCTCCTCTCCCTCTTTTTGAACAAATGCTGTATTTTTAACTGAGCATCTGATGTAACAGACACCATGCATATGGGGTGAATAAGCCAGTAGAGCTACTGTCCTCATGAGCCAATTGTTCATGCGGGGAATACAGATCAAAAAGAGATAAATAGAAGAGTTAAAATAAATAGGTAGTAATAAGTAGTGTGAATAAAATTAAAGCAGAGAAGGGGATAGAGAACAGTAGGGTGCGTTTTTGAGTTGTCGGATCGAGTGGTCAGGGAAGGCCTCTCTAAAGAGGTAAATTTCGAGAAAAAATCTGAATGCGGTGAAGAAAACAAGTCATGAATATCTAGGGGAAGAGCATTTTAGGCAAAGCGCAAGTGCAAGGCTTTGAGATGGGAATGTATTTGTCTCATTTCAGGAACAGTAGGGGTCCAGGATGGTGCGAAAGCACTGAGCAATGAAGAGAATGGTGGCATGAGATGAGATGGGAGAGGTAGCCAAGCGCTGCATCATAGAAGGCTTTGTAGGACTTTGAATTTTATACTGAGAATGATGGGAAGCATTAGGAGGCTTGAGAGTAGGAAAGAAACGTGAACTAGATTTATGTCTTAAAAGGTTCCCTCTGGGCACACTTGGGTGGCTCAGTAGGTTAAGCATCCAGCTCTGGATTTTGGCTCTGGACATGATCTCCCAGTTCATGAGATTGAGCCCCATGTCTGGCTGTGCGCTGACAGCGTGGAATCTGCTTGGGATTCTCTCTCTCTCTCTCTCTCTCTCTCTCTCTCTCTCTCTCTGCCTCTGTCTCTCTGCACCTTCCCTATTTGCATGTGCACACACTGTTTTTCTTTCTCAAAATAAATAAACATTAAAAAAAAAGGTTCCCTCTGGCTGCCTTCTGGGGGATAGACTGTGGAGGCAGGAGCCGAAGGGAGAGCAAGTAGGAGGCTGTTGCAGTCATCCAGGTGAGCGGTGGTGATGGCTCAGTCCAGGGTGGCAGGGATGGGTGAGGAGGGAAGTGGGTGGATCACAAGTGTGTAAATTCTTAGGAGCAGGGTCATGTATTACTCCTGTGTTACTCTAGGACTCACCACAGGACCTGATTCTTAATACGTTCTCAGTTAAAAAAATTTTGTTGAATGAGTAAAACAGATGCAGCATTCCTGTCACCTTCCCACATAGCCTGCTGCCCCTGAACGGTCTTACTAGAGGTCTGCACTGTAATTTTAACAGCACGGTCCACGGGCCACTCCAGTGCCTCCTCACCTGGGCCAGCCCCTCCCACTGTTCATAGGTGTAGTGCACACCCGCTCGTGTGTAGCCAGAGAGGCCAGAATTCTCCTGGAGAAGACAGTGACTAAGATGAGAAGATAGGAGGGGACTCGAGGCGTTATGTAGGTAAAAATAAAACTCCTGCTCCACCAACCCACAGCATAAAGTAGGAAGGCCTGACATTTAAATAGTGTGTCCTGTTCTACAGCATATATGTGTTCATATAATCACAGCCGTACTGCGAAGAAGTTATTAATGCTTTTCCCATTTTATACACTGAGAATCACACAGCCAGCAAATGGTACATCCCCTAAACCAGATAGTCCATCTCCAGATTTTTCTTCTTTCTATGAACTTATGAATTACTCTTCCTATGAATTTGGGTGAATTTCTTACGATTTCTCAAACAACCGTCTGTTGAATGTATCACGCACTGTGGCAGATAATGGGAGTGCTGACAGAAACAAGACCTCAGTGCCGATCTTGTAGGAGCTTGTAGCTTAATGGAGGGGTCAGGTAAGAACATCAGACTTCGGAGGGGGCGCCGGGGGGCTCAGTCAGCTAAGCGTCCGACTTCAGCTCAGGTCATGATCTCACGGTTCGTGGGTTCGAGCCCCGCGTCGGGCTCTGTGCTGACTGCCAGCTCAGAGCCTGGAGCCTGTTTCAGTCCGTGACTCCCTCTCTCTCTGACCCTCCCCTGCTCACGCGGTCTCTCTCTGTCTCTCAAAAATAAATAAAACATTTAAAATGTAAAAAAAGAAAATCAAACATTGGAATAAGGTGTTGTAAATGCTGTGATAGAATTAAGCACAGGACATATTTTGATTCTGTATATACAATTACTAAAATGTAAGGTCAGAATAAATTCCTCTCGCAGAATTCTAGCAACTGCTTGAGTGTGTGTTGTTCTGTTTGCCTGTTTGGAGAAGTAGGTTTGAATTAAAACGGCATGGCACTATAATAGGTTTATTGTTTATTATTGATAGATCTCAAAATCTGTACAATGTCTTCTGAAATCTGTAGGATGCCTTACATACTTTAAAGTTCTGCCTTCCTAGATCTTATTTCCTAAGCTAAAATGGTTACATTTCTTTTTGGATTACTTAGGTCTTAATTTTGCCTTCGTGATGGGACTAGGCTTCACAGCGTCACACACTTAAGGGAATAAGTATGGAAAGACAGGGTTCGGTCCCAAGGAATGCCAAAGCTTTAGAATTACTCAGGCTAGTCAGACCCTTACACTGGTGCTTGGGTTATGCGAAAGTCCTAATAATTATCCCACCACATTCAGAGGAGAGTAGAAATGCCACAGACATCTGAATTAAAAGATGAATTATTCTTTTTTGTGTGTGATCTTCTCGTGCTTAAGTAACTTATTTCTTCTTTTTGAAATATGTGTTTGAACAAGTGAGGAAGTACACCTGTCAGAAGATTAACCAGCTGAGAACCATTGTCAGCATTAATTCTCCTTTAATAAATGACTCTCTGAAGCTATTTAGCAGTCTGTAATCTAGATACAAAGCTATTGACCTATGATGGATAGTGCTGGATTTGTTTGTAAGCTTTGACTCAAATCGTCTACTTAATTTTCCTAGGTCAGATCAACAGGATTAAGAGTAAAGATAGTTATGGGGTTTGAATAAAAATGGCAATAGAAATTGAGCAAGAGAATTGTAAAAGAGTAATGACCTACCATCTTGGTGAAGTAAATTAGAAACTAACAAAGTGTCTTAGACTTCAACATTATCAGAATGTTCAAAGGACACAGACCAGCTAAGTAAAAGCATTTGTTATAGTTGTGTTTTTGTACATAATCATTTCCAAAGTGTGTCTGAAAATATTGTGAAATAATGTAATTTAACCTTATGTGTGAGTATCTCAGGCTTTCATAACATGTGGGCACTTCCTNATGAGAAGATAGGAGGGGACTCGAGGCGTTATGTAGGTAAAAATAAAACTCCTGCTCCACCAACCCACAGCATAAAGTAGGAAGGCCTGACATTTAAATAGTGTGTCCTGTTCTACAGCATATATGTGTTCATATAATCACAGCCGTACTGCGAAGAAGTTATTAATGCTTTTCCCATTTTATACACTGAGAATCACACAGCCAGCAAATGGTACATCCCCTAAACCAGATAGTCCATCTCCAGATTTTTCTTCTTTCTATGAACTTATGAATTACTCTTCCTATGAATTTGGGTGAATTTCTTACGATTTCTCAAACAACCGTCTGTTGAATGTATCACGCACTGTGGCAGATAATGGGAGTGCTGACAGAAACAAGACCTCAGTGCCGATCTTGTAGGAGCTTGTAGCTTAATGGAGGGGTCAGGTAAGAACATCAGACTTCGGAGGGGGCGCCGGGGGGCTCAGTCAGCTAAGCGTCCGACTTCAGCTCAGGTCATGATCTCACGGTTCGTGGGTTCGAGCCCCGCGTCGGGCTCTGTGCTGACTGCCAGCTCAGAGCCTGGAGCCTGTTTCAGTCCGTGACTCCCTCTCTCTCTGACCCTCCCCTGCTCACGCGGTCTCTCTCTGTCTCTCAAAAATAAATAAAACATTTAAAATGTAAAAAAAGAAAATCAAACATTGGAATAAGGTGTTGTAAATGCTGTGATAGAATTAAGCACAGGACATATTTTGATTCTGTATATACAATTACTAAAATGTAAGGTCAGAATAAATTCCTCTCGCAGAATTCTAGCAACTGCTTGAGTGTGTGTTGTTCTGTTTGCCTGTTTGGAGAAGTAGGTTTGAATTAAAACGGCATGGCACTATAATAGGTTTATTGTTTATTATTGATAGATCTCAAAATCTGTACAATGTCTTCTGAAATCTGTAGGATGCCTTACATACTTTAAAGTTCTGCCTTCCTAGATCTTATTTCCTAAGCTAAAATGGTTACATTTCTTTTTGGATTACTTAGGTCTTAATTTTGCCTTCGTGATGGGACTAGGCTTCACAGCGTCACACACTTAAGGGAATAAGTATGGAAAGACAGGGTTCGGTCCCAAGGAATGCCAAAGCTTTAGAATTACTCAGGCTAGTCAGACCCTTACACTGGTGCTTGGGTTATGCGAAAGTCCTAATAATTATCCCACCACATTCAGAGGAGAGTAGAAATGCCACAGACATCTGAATTAAAAGATGAATTATTCTTTTTTGTGTGTGATCTTCTCGTGCTTAAGTAACTTATTTCTTCTTTTTGAAATATGTGTTTGAACAAGTGAGGAAGTACACCTGTCAGAAGATTAACCAGCTGAGAACCATTGTCAGCATTAATTCTCCTTTAATAAATGACTCTCTGAAGCTATTTAGCAGTCTGTAATCTAGATACAAAGCTATTGACCTATGATGGATAGTGCTGGATTTGTTTGTAAGCTTTGACTCAAATCGTCTACTTAATTTTCCTAGGTCAGATCAACAGGATTAAGAGTAAAGATAGTTATGGGGTTTGAATAAAAATGGCAATAGAAATTGAGCAAGAGAATTGTAAAAGAGTAATGACCTACCATCTTGGTGAAGTAAATTAGAAACTAACAAAGTGTCTTAGACTTCAACATTATCAGAATGTTCAAAGGACACAGACCAGCTAAGTAAAAGCATTTGTTATAGTTGTGTTTTTGTACATAATCATTTCCAAAGTGTGTCTGAAAATATTGTGAAATAATGTAATTTAACCTTATGTGTGAGTATCTCAGGCTTTCATAACATGTGGGCACTTCCTCTTCGACAGTTATTTGGCTAACATAATGCTGACCTCTTTTGTTTTTAACAATGAGTTAAAATAGCATAAACTGTAATAGAAAGGCTACTTGATTTGGCAAAGGCAAAATATTCACAATTTCAATGAAATAGGGGTCTCCTCGCTTGGGGTTTTTATATATAAAAACTGTATTTCATTGATTAAATTAAATTAAAAAGTGGGCCATTATTTGCGGTTATCTATTCTAATGGCCAGGTTTGGTAAATAGACAGAGATGGTTTCTTCATTCCCAGCTATCCTATAAAATAAAGTATAAAGGCAAAAACCATGCTAGCTCTTCCACACACTTTCCTGGTTTTGATCAACAAAGCCCAACTTGAAAATTATGAATTAAAATCTCTTTAGTACTAAAAGCAGCAATAATACTCTTGGGGTTTTTTTTTACAGTTAATAAAAAGTTAGATGAATGAAGCTTCCCCTCCTGTTTTAAGACAAGCGTAGGGCATGTTTTGTGTGCTAACCAATCATGCCAATCAAGGACCCTGGATCAGACCTTTCTAAGAGCTGTGAAGGAGTAGCCAAGCCAAAGCTCATTTCTTTTTCCTGCTCATATCACGAGGAATGAATTGCCCAAATGGTGCATAGCAGGAGGGGAAAGAAAAATCAAATAACATTGGAAAGTGCACATCAGAATAATCAGTCTAAATAAGCAACTATTTTCTTTAACTTAAAAAAAAGACTCTTACCATCTGAAATGCCTACTTGTTTGTGGGAGAAAGAGCCAGGTCTTCCTCTTTGTAGCTCTCATCTGTAGATAGCATGTGGAGAGCAAGCAAATGGGCCAAAGACCGCCCAAATCNTACTTTCAGTTACTTGAATAGGTTTCTTAGAGTAAAAGATGCATGTGAATAATAAATTGCACATTTCAAATTCCCATATGACTCTTGCCATGATTATGCCAGATCTTTGAGATGAATTGAGAATAAGAGTTTGAATCTGTATGTCCTTTTGGGCTATTATTAAACTCCACAATACTTGATTTTTAAAATATTCCAGGAGAAGGTCTGGCTCAGCCAGTAGAGCGCACAACTCTTGATCTTGGGGTGAAGCCCCACGTTGGGTGCAGACTTTACTTTAAAAAAAAAAATCTCTTCCAGGAGAGATTTAGGGCGTCTTCTACATGCCTGACATAAATACAGTTTGGAGGCAAGATGTTTTCATTTGTTTTGAGACTTTTCTCTAATTTTACTGTCTACCTAAACACTTAAAGAAATGTATCCTTTTGTTCTGTCCCTTTACCCCCAAACTATTCAGGTGTGGGAGCTGCTCGGTCTGGGAACCTCACATTTATGGTGGGAGGAGTCGAAGATGAATTTGCTGCTGCCCAGGAGCTGCTGGGGTGCATGGGCTCCAATGTGGTGTATTGTGGAGCTGTTGGGACCGGGCAGGTAACAATTTCACGTTAATGACCCTGACCTGATGATACAAAATTGGCTAAGGTTCATTTGTCTTTCCTGACCACACTATTATTCCTCCCTACTCTGTTCAATCAATGGATTCTTTGCTCAGATTTTCTTAAATTAATTGGGAATAAATTTGTTTTCCATCATTCCTGTTGGAATGAAGCAGATGTCAGCCAATTAACTTATTTTAAAAGATACTGGAAATTCCATCATTCACATTCTGATATATCCTCCTGGTGACCACTGAAATCAGCCATAATGCCGCTTCTGTAGGAAGTGTGCGTGGTGTCTGCATTGCCGTTATCCTCCATCGAATAATGTGCTGCAGCTTGCTTTGTAATACAGTCAGGAAGAAGTAATCTGTGCACTTCTATCTTTTTCTTGAAAAGCACATAATTTTCTGGGCACCTGGGTGGCTCAGTCGGTTAAGCGTCCGACTTTGGCTCAGGTCATCGTCTCACAGTTTGTGATTTTGAGCCCCATGTCGGGCTCTGTGCTGACAGCTCGGAGCCTGGAGCCTGCTTCGGATTTGGTCTCCCTCTCTCTCTGCCCCTCCCCCACTCACACTCTTGTCTCTGTATCTCAAAACTGAATAAACGTTAAAAAAATTTTTTAAAAAGGAACGCAGATAATTTTCCTTTAGAAATATATCAGTTCTCTAATCAGACAGAGGTGAATGGCAGCACTGAACTCAGAAGTCAACCTCATTGTCCCCCTCCCACCAACACACACACTCTCACTCAATCTTCCCTCCTCTTAATGCCTCGTTCTGGTCTCTGCCACCCTCTTTATTTTATTCAAGACTTCGATAGTATCTCAGATAAACCTGTTGTCTCCATTCTCTTGTCCAGTCTCCAAGTTCATGTTCCACTGATTTTTGCTTCAGTGTCTCTCCTTGTTGACAGTCTTGTCCATTCCTCACATTACCTGATCCAGTTTTCTCCCGTTGTCTCATACCTCGTGTACTTCTCGGAAAGCCTGGATGCCGGGTTTACCACTCTGCCAACGCTGTAACCAGAACCAACCTCATCAAGATGTTTGTGTCATCATAGACTTCCCCATTCTGAAACTTTGAATAGACGCCTGTTGCCTGTTGTGTCAAATTTTAACTCTCCACCCCAGCTTTCATAGCTTCTGCCCCAGGCTTAACTATCCAATTTCTTGCCATTCCTTAAAACGTACGCCCATGAGTCAGTTTTCTTACTGTTCTCCCATGCTCTGATATATTTAATCCCTCTTACGTATTTTTCTTTTCCTGTGCTCTCTTCCTTTCTCCCTCTTGCCTTTTTAAATTCCTGCCTGGCCTTCCAAGAGATGGCTTCAGGTTCTACTTCCTCTCCGCTCCTGCCCTCAAGTGATCTTGTTTCTCTGAATTCCCACCGTCTCTGTCCTACAGCCATATAGTTTCCCACCTAATTGTTGTTTGTTTGTTGCCTTTCTTTATCTTTAGTTACTCTATTGCCCCAGTTAGAATGTAAGTGCCTTTCCATAAAGGGCAGGCGTGCTGGAGACGTTATGTACAACATGACGACTGGAGCAAACACTGCCATATGGTGTGTGTGAAAGTTGTTAAGAGTAAATCCTAAGATTCTCATCACAAGGCAAAAGATACATTTTTTTCATGTATCTGCATGAAAAGATGGATTGTAACTAAACTTGTGGTAATTATTGCATGATACAAATAAGTCACATGATTGTGATGTACAGTCTAAAGTTATACAGTGCTGTAGGTCGACTATATCTCAGTGAGACCGGGGGGAGAAAGAGCAGTCATGCCACATAGGTCAGTATTCCGTATAGACTGAGCCCACAGAAGGAGCTCGGGCACCACTGTGAGTTTCTTACCATCCTGCTCCCAGGCAGCCTGGCAGGCTCAGGAGGAGGCGTGGAGCACCACCACGTTCCTTTCCCCACGTGAGAGAATCAACAGTTACACACTCTTACTTCTAGAAAGAAGCCTGTGAGGTGGGTGAAGAACAACTTCCTGTGAGTTACAGCTTGAAAATGAAGATATTTAATATGTACTTCATTTCTTTTCAGGCTGCAAAGATCTGCAACAACATGCTATTAGCCATTAGTATGATTGGGACTGCCGAAGCTATGAATCTTGGAATCAGGTTTGTCGAATGTATATTTTCATGTACTAACAATTTTTATGGGCTTGCCTATTTGATTTTCTGATGTTGGGGAAAAAAAAAAAAAACGTGTTCATGACAGATGGATGAGTTGATCCAGGAACATTCTGAAAGGACTTCATTATTGAACTTTAATAGACTTTGCTTATTTGACGACCACTGGGCCCTGGAGAGCAAGAATATTCTTTGCCACAGCCATAAAATGCATTGTCCTGTATATTTGAAGTTACATTATCCTTTTTATATGGGAGCCCCATTTCTTCTGTTGTATTGAAATGCAAGGAACACTTTTACTATAAAATTTAAACATGCTTTGGCAGTGTAGGGCACATTTTTGTAAAACACCGTTTTAATGTACAGTGAATTCAAGTGTTACAGTAGCACATGGCTGCTTTTATGTATCTATTCACTGAAAGGCCTTTTGGTTGTTTAGTCCTGGGATAAACTGGATGGCATTCATAAAGCTGCAACTCACGTACATAACTCTTCTCATCTTAACTGGCTTGTGGTTTTGTTACTTTACATTTAGGGTGTGTCTTCCCATTAAAATAAAATGGCATTCATACTTTGCTTAAAGTGATGCAGGAATTTTGTTTCTCCTATGATGACGATCATCTTTTAGAATGCTTAAGGTTAATGTCTTAATTTTAGCCTTTCATCTTTTGGGTTAGGAATGTTACATATGATTAATCACCCAATTAATTTTTTGAATGTTTTGTATTGCATGAATATCATAAGTACACATTTCTTATTTTAGAAAATGCTTCATTAGCAAGATGCTTCATTCAGGTGTTTTCTTCACATTTCCCCAAACTGCTTACCACATCTATCACAAATCAAAGTAGTGTTTCATCTCACAGCTTTTGATAAAAGCAATAAAAGAGCCAAAGTGCTTGAGATATTCTTTAAAACACAGTAATGGATTCACATTTCCTCTTAATTACCATATCAAGATGCCGTTGTTTATTGAATTGCCCTTGTCTCAGATGTTAAACTATCTTGACCTATTAAGTTGTCATGTTGTAATTGAGATAAAAGAGGAATTTGCTTTGCATCAGTGCTAATTGGTTTATCAATATCCTGTACCATTTACATTTTAAAATTGAATGTCTGTAAGATGCTAAGGCATATCTGTACGAAGCCTTAATAAAATGAGTAGTATACAGGGAGCTGTTCAGAGTGGTATGTATTGTAGCCAGTTTTAGGCTATGGGTCACTTAATCATAAATGAAAAACTTGTTACTAGTGACTTGTTTTCATGTCCATCCTCTAGACTAATTTCATGGAAGAGGAAGATGTAAATTTCTGGAACCAAAATTGCACACAGAACTAATTGGTGTTGACAGTAGGATTAGAGCATTAGTATGCATGTGCATCTTTGGAATTTTATCTTCATTCTTCTGGACATAAATGAATAATAAAAAAAAAAAAAGCAAAAGCCTAGATAACCTAGGCTATGTTGTACTGAAATTTCCCTCTTTATCTTCACTAATTTGTTTTATATTCTGCTTCTTACTCTGAGCGTCACCGGACCAGGGTATCCCTTAGACATAGTGACGTATCCTCTGGCCTTCCTCAGATACTTTTCCTAGCAAAACTCTTACCAGATGGTCATTTGCTATTCTAAAATGAACTTTTTGTGTGGTTAGTGCTGACAGAAGTCTAACTCCAAACACCAGCAAATAAAGACTAGTAGGAAAGTCACTTGAATCAAGTGAATTGAATAAAATATACACTGAAATATGTACTTTGGCTGCTACAGTGACTTCGTTATCAAAAAGAAGATGAAAAGTGAAAAAAATTCCAAAAAGAAATGTTAAGAGCAAAGGCAATAAATAGATTTTCCTGTTTTATTGGTTTTGATCCACTATGATAAAAATAATGTTTAGAAAGATTAAACTTTAAATGTTTAATTCTTCTGAAACTCTACACACATATATTACTAACATATATATATAATATTTGCATATATCATATATAAAAAATGAACACGACGTAGGAACTCCCTAATTTTACTTAACTGTTATAATAACATATAACTTTCTGGTGCTTCAGATTACACTAATGAATTGCTTGTTTTCATAATATTAGGATTTTATCAGTTTATCTTACAAAGATTCTCAGTGGTTTGAAAGTCCTAAAAATGATCGCTTCTGCTATTGTCTTTTCTCCATGGTTTACAGACATGGTTTAAAGTGACAGGATTGTTCTCTAATAGAGTATAGAGAGCGGCCACGATTTATTGAGCTTTGCAAGGTGAAAGAGAAAATTGGCATCAGCAAGCATAAATTCCCAAGTAGTAAATTCCCACAAAGTAGTACAGCATCAAAGTGGCTCAGCCACATTTATATTCTGTTCACTCCGAAGTGAATTTTTTTTAGAGCATTAATGTCAACATTTACAAATTGAGTCACCTACTCCTATGAAGTGATCATTTCTGATTAATTTCATTCTCATAAGTCAGTGTTTTTTCTAGAACACTGTTTCCCATTTTTAAAAAACTAGAAGAATAAAGTCATACAGTCTTAAACTCCTATTGACCCTATGATCTTTTACAGTGAGTCTTTATGGATATAAGGGAAGTGTTAAATGCTACTTAAAAAAAGTAAAGCATAAAAAAATACAGATATACAACTTATTTTTGAAATTCTTTTTTAAATTAGGCTGTTCTACCTTCTAATTGGGTTCTAATCAGGAGTTAGAACCTAGTTTTACTGGCACTGAAGGTGTCCTGCTTGCATCAGAGACGGTTTCGCTGCCGTGTGTCGCAAAGAAACCATGTTGATAATGGAAGCTTTGTTGTTTTGTTTTTATAAAATTTTGCTCCACTGGGAGCTGTCTTTTTTTTTGCTTCTTTTTCAGTATTGGTGGTATAACAGGTCATTTGCATTACCAGTCAGGACCTAGGCCCCTAGCGACAACCATATTATCTTCTTCCCACCTTAAAAGAAACTTCGGACAGTTGAACTTCTGGCAGGCTGTTCAAGATGAGAACTGTCCCACAAGTGTCTTTTTAGTTTCTTGGCTACTGCCCTTAGACGGTGGTGCGTTTTCATTTAGGTGATGACTTGAAGCCTCTTAGTTGTATCCCCTGATACAGATATCATAGATAACAAGTGGCACAAGGTTTATACTAAAAATTTGACCACATTTCTTTTTTTTTCTTAGGTTTATTTTTTTATTTGGAGAGAAAGAGAGAGCACACGTGCGTGAGTCAGGGAGAGGGACAGAGAGAAGAGAGAGTATTCCACGCAGGCTCCTAGCTGTCAGTCCAGAGCCCAATACAGACAGGGTTGAACCCACAAACCATGAGATCATGACTCCAGCCAAAATCAAGAGCCAGGTGCTTACCCAGGTGCCCCAACCAAATTTCTTACTAGACTGATAAAACACTATCGTACTGGCTTCTGGACTGTTAGATTCACTACCCACATGACCCAGTGAGACTGAGGGCGGTGGGAGTGTGGGTGTCTGTCAGTGCTTGCATCATAGCTCTGCCATAGACTTCAGCTTTTCTCGTCTATAATATGACAAAAATAATAGTATCTGTACACAGAGTTGTGAAGATGAAATGAGTTCATCTGCGTAAATCTTTTAAAATGGTTCCTGGCACATTGTACATGTTCAACGTGGTAGTTATCGATGTGATTGATGGTGGTGATGGTTAGTATTTGAATTGAATCGTAACTTTAACCGTGGTTTCTTCATAACACTTCTCACCAGCTGACATGTGTATTTATGCATTTGCCTTTTGCCTGTCTCCCTGGCTAGAATGCAAGCTCCATGAAGGGGATTGACTTTGTCTGCTCATTGCTGTGTCTTAAGAACATACCTAGCACATAGTAGACACTCAGTGAAGATTTGTCAAATGGATAAAGGGGGGAGGCGGGGAGGGAGGCGCTTCTCCTGCCTCAGGTAAAAGTTACCTCTGTGTGTGTATGCGTGTGTTAACTGGCTTGTTCCTAGATGGCAGGCACAGCCCCTTCTTAGCTTCCTTACTATGTCTCCTTGGCTCTAGGCATAGCACCTGCACCTGGCACATCTGTTAAACATTGATGAATAAGTGAATGATCTATTAAAACCGACTTAGTCTTAAGGTGCCTGGGTGGCTCATTCAGTTAAGCATCCAACTCTTGATCTAGGCTCACGAACAGTTCATGAGTTCAAGCCCCATGTCGGGCTCTACGCTGGCAGTGTGGGGCCTGCTTGGGATTCTTTCTCTCCCTCTCTCTGCCCCTCCCCTGCTCACGTATTCTCTCTCTCTCTCTCAAAAATAAAAAAATAAAAAACTGACATAGTCTTAGGTGTTTCATTTCCACATCCCTTCCTGTGATACAGACATCTCAGTTTAGTGACCTAATTTGCTTTGTTCTAACATAAAACCAGACAGTATAGATATTTCTATAGAATATAAAGTAAACAAAGTTTTTTGGCCCTTTAAAGGCCTTGGTTACCGTGAAGGCAAACATTTGGATTCTCTTTAGTTTTTTTTTTTTATAGTGTATGCAATCATTTTTACTTCTCTCAAAAGTTCATTTGAAATTCTTGTGTTTTAAAGGTGAGTAGATTTGACACAGTGACGTTTATTTGAGTTGCATTATATATGCGGTCAGAGCAGTGAATTCTTTCTCTGTTTATATCAGAGAACATTCCAGCAATTGTAAAGCCACATGCATGCACGCGCACACTCTCGAACCACATCCAGTGGCAAGTTATTATGGGGACTGACAGACTGTCATCCTTTTGATGGCTTGAGCTGTATATCTCCTGAACAGCAATGGGGCTCTTATGCAGAAAGTATCATATGTTCCCAGCCAATTTACAGGGAAACAGCAATAACATTTTATCATGGTTGAGAGCCCAGTAGCTGCTTCCTATTAAACTTGCCCTTTCAGATACCTGTCTTGGATTAATTTGTTGATTTCAAATGGAAACTCAGTCTTCTCCAGTGAAGCATGACGTTCTAGGATAGACTCTCTGAATGACAATTACTGTGTATTCTAGCTGGTTTCAGACCATTACAAGCCTTAGGCACAGTGGAAGACAGAGGACTTCAGTAACTGATTTTAATATTATGTCTAATTTTAACTGTCAGTTATATACGTGCCAGCGAAAGAACGCTCAGAAAGATGAAATGCAAAACACTTCTAACTTGCTCTTTTTAACGATACACTTTGCTGTAGGGTGGGGAGTCGGGGGAGGGAAAGCGGAGAGGGACCGGCGGGCCGTCTCCCAAAGGGGAGCCAGCACAGCGGGGAAGCATCAGATTTGAAAAGCCAGCACGTAGTAACAACTGCCACCAGGCTTTTTTGCGTGCCCCTCAGGATGCTTCTAAATAGTAACACGTTCGCCAAACAGGGTTCCATAAATCAGTGCCTGCATTTTTCCTTGAACACTCAAGAAAAATGAAATGCAGGGTTTTTACAAAGGATAAGAAGCTTTGCTCCCCATTCTGGTGAGTACTGTACCTAGAGTATGAATCGCGTTAGCAGTAAAGGCTGTTGTGAGGTTCTCTTGAGTATAACCAGGTAGGTTATAAAGAGAACAGTAGCTCTGCTACTTTCAATGGGATGAACCATTTTAAAAGAAAATCTAAATTCAGAAGCCCTTGGATTATACTTCAGATGGAAGGGAAGAACGATATCGAGGGATCTTAAAAATATTCCCTACTCATGGAACACATTAGACATAGAGATTCTTGAACATTTGTGCTTAGAGAATACATTTGCAGTTATAGCAGATTAATTGTTAATACATGATTTTTACTTTTTCACAGTATGCACATTGGCTTTCTCTTTCCCAAGTCATCTGCTTTAACAGCGTACTGATAGCCTCTTTGTATTCCAAAGTGGGAAGAAAGCATCAATAACAAACTGCACCTGTAACAAACTTGGAATTTGTATAAAGGAATGAATGAAACTGTTGGGTTTCTTTCTGGCAGTCTCCCATTGAACGGAATGTGTGACATCCGATTATAGTGAATCTTCTCCATCTGTTATAATCCTTAAGAAAACTCCCCATTGTAACATGGTCCACCGTATGAATTCACATATGTGGCATGCTGTATATATTCCTTGCACCGCAGCTACTTCTTGAAAACCTGATTACATAACAGCTATACTCTGTGCTATGTCCATACATATCCTGGCTGTCAGCTTTAGCCCCCTACTCCAGCATTGGAAAAATGTTTACTGGCCGTGACACTCACATTGGGGAATAAACAGACACACGTTTCAAACACACAGAGAAAACAAGAACTTAAGCCACAATGCACAGTTTGTTTCACATTAATATGTGTCTCTTTTCCATTTTTTTTTCTTCCTGGAAAAGAGGTTCTAAGGAAAAGCAGAAAGCTTTTATGACAATTGTTTTATAATGTCTCTTTGTGTGAAAGAAACCAATAAATCGCTGGGTAGGAAGCTATATTTGAACTTGATTCAGTGATACTTAGCAAACCTATGCTTCCCAGACTGCATTTAGATTCTCAGAATCAAAGTAAAATAGCATTTTGGTTCTATTTTTTTTCTGGGTCCACAGTGAACAGCCGTTGATGCCATCAGCTCGGTGATAGAACAAATGATGTTTCCGCTTGGGCAAGCTTTGTTTTATCAGGATCAGTAACCTTATCAGTAGTTGACCCAGAACTATAATGCATGTCTCTGAATAGATAGCATATGTCACAACTCTGTGCAGACTTGCTTCATAAGCAAGATCGTCTAATGAAGATTTAATAAATAAGGAAAAGTTTTGCAGCAAGAAATGTCTTCTTTTATAATGATAACTTCTCTTAAGCTCATTTTTTTTGCTCATGGCTCATCTCTTGTATTCATTCTCATAAAAGCTAGAAGAATAAACATACATATAAATGCAACCACACGGACTCCCATGATGCATAGTTTATCTGTCAATATTTCTTTCTGAAATCTATCATTTGTGAGTAAAGGATGTAGAATTCAGATTATCATATTGGTTTAAGGTTCTTATGTGACACATAAGTGCAGTAATATCCAAAAGACGAGAAAACCCATGCGTGTGATAAGCCAACAACTACGCAATTATGTGTTATTTCTTAAAAGTGGGATATAGTACAGAGGGTTTTCTCCCAGTGCAGAACATCCTGGCTCAGAAGTGCTTAATCAGGAGCTTTTAATACTCTATAATTTAAGATTGGGTTCTTTGCTGTCATCAGTCTGCTTTGATTTTTGAAGACATATAATAAATGGAGAAAGAAGATAGAGCGTCCTCATATGTAAATAAATCACGCGTGACTTGTACATTTTGACATTTAACACTGTTTTTCTTTGA
The DNA here is from genome assembly GCF_008692635.1 of Crocuta crocuta. NCBI lineage: Eukaryota > Metazoa > Chordata > Mammalia > Carnivora > Hyaenidae > Crocuta > Crocuta crocuta. The sequence goes on from NW_027532002.1 coordinate 8,752,703, forward strand.
CCTTTGACAGGTTAGGGCTTGACCCAAAACTATTGGCTAAAATCCTAAACATGAGCTCAGGACGGTGTTGGTCAAGTGACACTTACAATCCTGTTCCTGGGGTGATGGATGGAGTTCCGTCGGCTAATAACTATCAGGGTGGATTTGGAACAACACTCATGGCTAAGGTATGTCTCTGTCCCCGAGACGGAGGGGCACAGATGTTTAATGGTCTAACCACCCATTCCCCTTTAACAGAGCATATGTCCATCCTAGACAGCAAGATTACTAAAACAGCGTTTCACTTACTCACTGGAAATTAGTTAAAACTTCGCTCAGATAAAAATCCTTATCTTGTTCATTTATGTTCATTTATATTCCTGCCCTTTCAGATGAGAATAGGCTGGGAGTTTTATTTTGTGCTTGGGTTTGTTTGTACTGTGAAGATGGGCAAAATTTTGTTCTTCGTGAGAAATTTTCATTAATTTACCAAGTCCTTAGAATGGAAGCAGTAAGAATTTTCTGATAATATGTTGACATTGGATACACCTGTCATGGAAGGGGAGACTATCTTTCTCATGATACTAGATTTCTAAATACACCTTCCTGCTTTAAAAATATGTACGTATTTATGTGTCAAGTCATTTGAAAAGCAAATAGTTGGCCTCCTCCTGTTTGTGATCTCAACTTTAGAAATACTGTTGACAGGAACAGACTTTCAGCTATTTCCCATCCCACCCTGCCCCCATAGTTGACTTTTCCCTGATTACCAAAGTAATAAAAACATACACCCGGGCATCATACTCAGTTTACTTTCCTCCATTCCCCATGGCGCCCTGTCCAGTCTATTTCTTGACGGTGCCTTGAATTCATGCAGTTCCCTTCTCTGCCACCACCAGGACCTTGGCTGAGCCTCCCTCATACCAAGTCAGCCCTTAACTGGCATCCTTGCCTTTCATAATCCTCTCCGGTTCATTTTCCACACCGTGGAGGGAGCACGCCTCCAGAGGTGCAGGAACCAGAGGGTGCCGTTTCCCCTACTCAGTCTCTTTCACAGTTTCCAGTTACTTGTAGATTAAAGTCCCTCTCTGCAAGTTGTCTCACGAAGCCCCCCATGATTTGGCCTTTGCTCGTCCTACCAGCCTGCTTCTGCCTTCCCAGCCCGTCTCTTTGCTTCAGCCATACTGAGCTCATTTCTGCCTGTCGTCGCCTCCCATGTGCAAACCTCCACGCGCGCTGTTCCCTCTGCCCGCATCGTTTGTCCTTGCCCCCCTCCATCCCAGCTTCCGGCACAGTACCTGGCCTATCGCCAGCGCACTTCACATATGTATTGGATAAAGCAGTGTTTGAAACTACGTTTCTTATTTTGCAGTTTGATTTCTCCTCATGTTTCATGTAAGAAAATACTTATTTTTATGCCAGTCTGTATCCTGTATTTAGGTTTGCATATCCTCCACACGGGCTTTTGTAATTGTGCCGTATGGCTGTTGCTAGAAACAGGAAGTAGCTCCTTAAGTGTATTGTTCTCATCGAAGCTGCAAGTGATTTATTAGGGCACACAGAAGAATGAAAGAATCGCATTTATGCTCAGTTTTCCATTTGGTGTCTATGTGAAGTGGGTTGTGAGCTGTTAGCTTATTCGGTTCCAATAATAATGCTAATAGCTCAGCCTGAGGAAGTGGCTAACACGTAGAGTATAATAAGAAGTAGGAGGCGTCTGATCAGAAGGATCAGATGAATATTCCTGGCCTCCTGGTCTTTTTGTAGTGCTGACTTTGTCTGGCGACTCCGTGCTAGCTGTCCTTCACTCTCTGGTTCACCTGTGCATTAGCCATTATCTGCAGTGGCCCTGCCCAGGAAGAATCTGCCACTGTTAAAGTCCTTCCTTTAAGATGACTTCCTGGGGGGCACCTGGGTGGCTCAGTCAGTGGAGCATCCAACTTCGGCCCAGGTCATGATCTCACAGTTTGTGAGTTCAAGCCCCATGTCAGGCTCTGCACTGATAGCGGGATTGGGATTCTCTCTCGTGCCTCACTCTCCACCCATCCCGCACGTGTACTTTTTCTCTCCCTCTCTCTCAAAATTAAATAAATGAACTTTAAAGATAAATAAAATGATTTTTTTGGATCATAAACAATTGTGTTTTCAGCTAATAGCATGAGACAGTGCAGGAGTCAAACATATGGATGCTACTGTTGTCCTTCTGTCTATGAAATGTAGTTGTGATCTCCCTTATAAAGTGGATCTCCCTTATAAAGATCTCCCTTAATTTTGCTTGGAATGAGAATACTTAGGAAGGAACTTAAAAAAATCTTTCATCATCTCAGATTGCTGTTAAAAGACACACCATATAGCTAATTAGATTTGTATAGAGAAATTGGTGGGAGATAAAGAACTTCCCATCAATGCTACGTTGATTAAAACAGTTAATACCATTGTGATTCTGCTTGGACAGGTCAAGGCTTTATTTACTAAGAGATGTTTTGTTCAGTTGTCTTAAATTTTATTCTACTAGGGGATGTTGTTGAAGTAGAGGCTTGTACATTTATTTCTAGGTCTTAACATCATAAAATTCTAACACGTTGTGTGTATATAATCAGAACACAGTCAGTATGAAAACTAGATCATTCTTCTGAACTCTTCAGCCTACATGTCTGTTTGTAATGGCCGCTAGGGAACAACATGTGGAAAATCACGATGATTCTTGGTACCCCCTCAGTATACCCACTTATGTAAAACAGAACTTGATCCTCCGTCAACTTGTTGAAACCTTACTTCAATTGTTGTATGTTTTTTCCTGAACTACCCACTTAGCTCATGGATTCATAAATAGTTTATTCGATTAGTGAAGTGGAAACTATTTATTTTATTTATTTAAAAATATTTATTTTAAATTATATATTATGAGCTTCAAGGGATGCTTTCTTTTTCTAACATTTCAAGATACAAAAGCCTCTCAGACTAAGCACTTTTCTGTTTTTAGAATGTCCATCCTTTAAGAGAGCAGCCACCAAAGCTATTTCACTTTCTGTTTTTAGGCTTAGGCAGATTTCATTTGGATATGTACTTGCCCCTTAGAAAAATTCTAGACCTTTCTTCTCGATAGTATTGTGTTCTCTTCAGTATGTTATTGTTAACTCTGAGTTCTTCTGTTCCAGTTTGTGTTCCAGTTAACTAGGTTAAAAGTTAAATGCAGTCTATGTAGATATTCTCTCTGTCATTTGAAAATAAATATATTCTGCAGATTCGCCACAAAATGATGTCAACAAGAAAGGTTGGTCTGGGTATAAGCAATAATGTAGCTGGATGTTTGTTAACTGTGGAGGTAACAGTTCAACTTGCTTTTTATTTTTAGGAAACTATGGAAGAATTTAAGGTTCAGCAGATTTTTCAGATCTATTGTCTACATGTGAAAATTATACAAATAAGCACAAAGTAATGTTTGCACCTGTACCATCATACATATTTAAGAGGCTCGAGATTTCATTCATCTTTTAAACTTGGCTTTATTTTTTCTTTGAATAATTTTCTCCTTTGAGTGGATGATATCAGTAAGTGCTCCGTTAAAAAGGATGTTCCTCAGAGACTAGAAACATTTTTGTCTTGCTTCTTGTTTTCCCCTTCCTTGTTGGGGGCATCGGTGACTTCTGCATCGGTGGGGGCAGTGAGACTGGTAACGGTGAGAAGGTCAAGTTGGTTTTGCCACTAGTTTGCAGCTCTTATAAAATCACAAATATAATGAAAAATGGGCAATATTTGCTTCTCTTATCCAAACTTCCCAGTCTTCCATCAACCCCAGATACTTTAGGTTTGGACAAGAATCCATTGTAATGGTAGTGAATGTTCATTAGCTATAGTATATGAAAGATCTATAAAGTTAACTGTGTCTATTTTTAAACAGCCCTAAGTTTTTTGAAACTCTCAGGGTGAAGCATCAGCTTGCTGAGATGTTAAAGGGTTGTCATGATGGTGGATGTCCCACTGCACTTCAGATAAAATCCAAACTCCTCACTAAACATATTAAAGCTCCCGTGTTTTATGTGTGCCCATCCCAGACTATTTCCCGCCCCAGCCCCATTGCTCACTGTCACTCAGCCTTGCTGGTCTGCTTGCTGTTTCTTGAATATCCAAGCCATGTCCCAGCACAGCGCCTTCACCTTGCTGTTCCATCTGCCTGCGACTCTATTCCCCTAGCTCTCTCCCAAGAACTCGCTGCTCCCTGACATTCAGATCATAAATCAAGTGTCTTCACCTCAGAGAAGCTTTCCCTAAACATTTCATCTGTCCGAACTCTCCTGCTTCCACTCCACGCTTGCCGTCCACCACTTCCCAACCCCTTCCCCTGCGTTAGTTTTCTTCACAGTGCTTGTCTTTGTCTCAGATTTTAGTATTTGTTGTCTGTCTTCCCCCGAGCTTCACAAGAACGGCGACTGTATCACTGGCGCTTGGAACAGTGCTAAGTACTTGTTGAATAGAGATTGCGTGGATATTCAGTAATTCCATCATGGGGTTTGTTTTCGGCTTATAGGCTTCTGTAGATTTGAAAAAGCATTTCCCTATGTGATCTCATTTCTATAGTAACCCATCCAAAGTCAAAATAGAACAGACAGGTCTGGGTGGAGGAGTAGGGAGGCCACTCAGAAATTAAGATTTCTGTCCGGAGCAGTTTTGCCCTATGTGAAAGTACTTGTAAAAGGTACTGCCGCAGTATTTGTAAGTATCTTCTTTGTTCAGGCTTCATTTCTCCTGCTTTGAAACCAAAGCTTTAGGAGCTGCATTTGCAAAGTGAGCCTTGGCCACCAGTCTCAATGTGTTCCTTCCTGCCCTTGTTTGATTTAGGATCTGGGGCTAGCACAAGACTCCGCCACCAGCACAAAGACCCCGATCCTTCTGGGCAGCCAAGCCCATCAGATCTACAGGATGATGTGCGCAAAGGGTTACTCAAAGAAAGACTTCTCTTCCATCTTCCAGTTTCTACGAGAAGAAGAGACCTTCTGAGTTTGCCCTTTGGCCATGGACACTGTTGGAAATCAACCTCCATGTTGGAGCCTCCTTACAGCTCACTCCACAAGTAAATGGGCTTAATCAAAGGTCACCTGCCTGCTTTTGATTGTCTAGGTCCCAGTAAACCTTAGGATTTTTTGCCCATTTTTAACTGCTTATTCTCTTTATCTATTTAGCAAACCTGTGTTATCTCCATTTTTTTTCCCTGCAAGCCACTGATGGTCTCTGCCAACTAGCTGATTGACCTGTCTTCAAAAGTTTCATCCTTGAGCATCTTCAACTAAATCGTTGCATACTTCAATCAGGATATGATTTATTCCACTTTGCAAATAAAACCAAATATTTTTTCAACAGGATGAAACCTGTCTGAAAGCAAAGAAAAGAAATTGGTGTGGGGAAAGGAGTTAGAAAAGGGGAAGCACAGCGCATTACTACCTGCATCCCTCGGGAAGTGTGTCCTGTTAACCAAGTGGTGCATTGCTGAGGTTACTGACTTGTTCTCCAGGGAGTTGGTAAAGCTAACGAACTCCTTGCTGCATGTTTTATCATTTGGACCCTGTTACATTATCTTACTGTATCCTTCAGGTTACAACTCCCAAAACTCAGCCAACTTGTTTTTTATATTTTTGCTTCCTTGTACATTCTTACTACATATTTTTTGACTTTAAAAGAATGACATCTTTAGAACCGTTTCGGAGCCAATGATGATATTTGCTTTAGATAATTATTACACTATTCTAAATATAACCATATTATTTTGAATTCAAATAAATTTCTATGCTGATAATACTTTCTTGGAGTTTTCGTGTCTTCCTAGCCATTTGGTGAACAATGAAATGCTCTGACAAATTGGGGTTCCAGACTGATGGGGAAAGGGTGGGCAGAAAAGGAAGGGAGGGAAAGTCAAAAGGAACTGAATCTGAATTGGCCAGTGGCAAACCAGCTTCATGCTGCTCAGTCTGAGTCATTAATGGGCATTCATTTGAATGTTTTCAGTTGTGGGTGCAATAGGAATTCAGCCTGCGTGAACTGGAATATGCCCTGGTATAGACTTTCCTTACCCCAGCTCCTAGAAATATACTTGGTGATAGACCTAGACACCAAATCTGGCAGAAGTATTACTACTTCCATCAGTTGCCTGGTGATAAAAAATTCCAGGCACTGTTGTAAGTGCTGGGGCTACCGTGACAAACAGAACAGACAAAGTCTTGCCCTTGTAGACTATGGATTCTGGTGTCTCGCGTGGGGAGGAGTGGGGAAGGGAGGAGGGATGTGAGAGACAAAAAAACAAATGTTTAATGCGTATATCAGTTAATAATAAGGGGAAAAGGCAGGACAAGGGGGATGTATGGGAGGTTCCCAGGGTATTTTGTTACAGTGGTAATGTGGCATTTGAGCAGAGATAAGAAGGAAGTGAGGGAACAAGCCATGCAGATATCTGAGGAAAGAACATTCTAGAAACGGGACAGAAAGTACAAAGGCCCAGAGGTAGAGTGATGCTGGATATGGGGAAAAGCAAGGAGGCTGTAAGTGAAGTCCCAAGGCGAGGGGGGCCAGAACTTGTTGGGCCATGTGGGCCGTTAGGACATTGGCTTTTATTCTAAGCAAGATTGGTTGTGTATCAGTTAGCCAGAGTGAAAGCTAACTGATAAATTGCACCTCAAAAGTTAGTGACTTAAAATAACAAATGTTTATTGTTTTTCAAGATTTCTCTAGGTCAGTTACATTATTCTTCTCTCCTGGGCCAGCTCTTGTGGGGATGGAGGGTCTACTTTGGCCTCACCCAGCTGGGACAGCTGGAATGGTTGGGGCTTTTCTCCACAGAGTCCAGGAGGCTAACCCGAGTTTCTTCATATGGTGGCGGAAGGGTTCTTAGTGGCCACATAGGACAAGACCAATGAGCAAATGCTTTGCTGGGTTCTGCTTGCTTCATGGTTGTACTGCCCTCTTGGCCGAGGTAAGTCACATGGCCCAGCCCAAAGTCCGAGTAGAAGGGGATGACATCAGAGCGTGGACACAAAGGCATTAGGGTGGTCATTTTGCAAACATCCTGTCACAGCCAGCCATTCGGGATTTTTTTAAGAGGGTTGATGTGGTCTGACCTTAAAAGGGATCATTGTGGCTGCTGCGTGGAGAATAGAGTGTAGGGCAAAGAGTGGAAGCAAGGAGACCAGTTGTGAGGGGATTGTAATAATCCAGATGAGAAGTCATCGGGGCTGGGACCAGAATGTTAATGAGGAGGCAATGATAATGCCTCCTCAGGCAAGAAATGGTCAGATCTGAACATAAAAGAGACAGATCCACCAACTGATGGATTGGGTGACAGAGAAACGGAGCAGTCAGGGAAGAATCCAAGGTTGGTGGGGCAAGTGGAGGAAAGGAGTTACCATTTACTCTGGGGAAGAAGTAGGAAGTTCTGGAGAAAAAAACTCCTAGGTGGCCTGGAAGCCACCCAGGGGGAGGAAAAGCAAAGGTCCAAGGCCACACCCTGCATTACTCTCAGTGGTTGGGAAAACGAGACAGAGCCAGCAAATGAGATAAGTGACAGTAAGGTGAGAAAACAATGGGAGTCGTGACCTGGCAGCCACATGAAGATTGTGTCTTGAGGAAGAATGATTATTTATATCAAAAGCTACTAATAAGTTGAATAATAAATGCAAGAGCTGAGAATTAATGATTTGGACTTGGCAAAATAAAAGTCATTGGTGACTCTGATAGGTGTTCTGGGGCATGTTGGAAATGACATTGAGCATGAGCAAGGGGAAGAGAAATTGGAGGTGTTGAACAGAGACAGCTCAAGTTTACCATGAGAGGAAAAATATGGGATAGACACTGCCAGGGATATGGGGTCAACAGAAATTTTACTTATGTTTTATAAGATAGGAGATACTATGGGGTTATGCTGATGGAATGGTCCAGTAAAGGAGAAGGAATAGTGCATGGAAGAAAGGATGCTTGCCAAGTGGTATCTTTTGATTGATTGATTGATGTTTATTTATTATTGAGAGAGAAAGAGAGAGACAGAGTACAAGTAGGAAACATGCAGAGAGAGAGGGAGACACAGAATCTGAAGCAGGCTCCAGGCTCCGAGCTGTCAGCACAGAGCCCAACATAGGGCTCAAACATGAAGCACGAGATCATGACCTGAGCCAAAGTTGGACGCTCAGCCAACTGAGCCACCCACCCAGGGTGCCTGGCCAAGTAATATCTTTTAGTGGAGAGGGAGGCAGACAGATGGGGATGGATCTCTAAAAACAAGAAAACCAGCACAAACAGATCACATGTCAGACTGCAAGCATGAAGGACAGAGGCATGTTGAAATCAATTATGCGGTTTTCTTTTTTTAATTTTTTAAAATGTTTATTTTTGAGAGAGAGAGAGAGAGGTGTGGCGAGCATGAGCGGGAGAGGGGCGGAGAGAGAGGGGGACATAGAATTTAAAGCAGGCTCCAGGCTGTGAGCTGCCAGCACAGAGTCCAACGTGGGGCTCAAACTCAGGAACTATGAGATCATGACCTGAGTCAAAATCAGATGCGTAACCAGCTGAGCCACCCAGGTGCCCCTGTGTAGATTCAGCATAAAATAATATTAGTGTTAGAAAGGAGTGTACTGGCCTCTCAGCACGTTGAAGCCCCCACTCCTCTGACTATAAATTTTCTCATCTATAAAGTTGTTATAAACAGGGGCACCTGGGTGGCTTAGTCAGTTAAGCTACTGATTCGTGATTTTGACTCAGGTCATGATCTTAAGGTTTGTGAGTTCGAGCCCTGGGTTGGGCTCTGTGCTGACAGCACAGAGCTTCTCTGGGATCCTCTCTTTCTTTTTCTTTCTCTCTCAAAACAAATAAATAAATGTAAAAATAAGCACAACTGTCATAAACAATGTAGCTGAATATTAAATGCTTACTTGGAAACTGGAAACCAAAAAGAAACCTGAGGGAAGGACCATCACAAGTGTCGGCGAGTACGCGAAGTGAAAACCCTTATACATCATTACTGCCAGGACGGTACAGTGGTGGAAAATAGTGCGGCAGTTCCTCAAAAAATCAAACACAGAGTTTCCACAGGATCCAGCAGTCCCACTCAATACTCGAGTATGGATACATACTCAAGAGAAATGAAGTCACTACGTCTGCACAGAAACTTGTACACGAATATTCATAGCAGCATTATTCACAAGAGCCAACAAGTAGAAACAGTCCAACTGTCCCCTAACTGATGAGACCATGAACTAAGTGGCGTATCCAGACCACGGAAGAGTGGCCACGAAAAGGAACGAAGTCCTGACACAGGCTACGACATGGATGAACCCTGAAAACACCATGCCAGGTAACACCATGCCAGGTAAAAGAAGCACGACACAAAGGCCACGTACCGTATGACTCTGCATGGGATGGCAGGCGGAGGCAAATGCCCAGACCCAAAGTAGATGAGTGGTTTCCAGGGACTGATGGAGAGGGGAAAGAGGGAGTGACTGCTGTTGCATATGGAGTTACTTTCTTAGGGTGATGAAAATACTCTGGAATTAGATAGTGATGGTTGCATGACTTTGTGAATGTATTAAAAACCACTGAATCGTACACTTAGAAATGGTGAATTTTATGGTGTGTGAATTGTGTCTCTACGCAAAAGAAAAACTAAGGAAAAAAATCAAGAGTTAACAGTCTCCCTGCGTAAGTGGTTCTCAACTGCGGCGATCTTGCTCTGAGGGGATGTATGGCAATGTCTGGACGTATTCGTGGGTGTCGTATGGGGGCCGTGGGGTGCTCCTGGCATTGATTGGGCAGGCACATGTCAGGGACACTGCTAAACATCCCACAGTGCACAGGCCAGCCCCCACAACAGGAATTACCCCGCCCCAAATGTCCATACTCGTGTGTATTCCACAGGTACTCAGACTTGGTGTTTGGAAACCTGAGCTCCCCGTTCTCCCACCCAGCAGACCTGCTTCTCCTATGGGTCCCTGTCCCATCCAGGTTCCCAGGAACCATCCCTGAGTCCCCTGTCCCCTCCACCTGCTCTCCGCAGTGAGGTCTATACCTCCGTTGCCTACGTCAAGCCCTCATTGGTCTTTGCCTAGGATACTTGAGTATCTTTGCAGTTGTTCCTTTTTATTTTTTTAATGTTTTTCCTAACAGCTTTCCTGAGGTATAATTTATATGCAGTAAAACTTGCTCATTTTAAATGTACAATTCAATGGCTTTTAGTAAGTTTACAGTGGTGTACAGTCACTACTACAATCCAATTTTAGAACATTTCTATCACTGCCCCGCCCAATCTCTTGTGCCCATTGACTGTCATTGACGGTTCTCACCCCGCCCCCTCCAGCCAGACACCACCACTAATCTCTGTCTCACTAGAGTCCACCTGTTCCTGGGGCACCAGTTTGGTTCTTCAGTTCACTCTTCACGACACCGCAAGAGAGATCTTTCTAAGACAAATCCAGTCCAGTCATTTCCCTGCATAAAATCATTTAGCCTCGGATGCAGTCCGAACTCTTCAGCACGGTGTTCTCGGCCCTTCACACTCTGGCTCCTATGTTACTTCATCAGCGTTGTTGCCCTTGGCTTTCTTTATGGTACCCTGAGTGCCAAAGGTTGTGAAGCACTTGCCATTTTTCAAGCATGACACATTTCTCACACCTTTGCACATGCCACTGCCTTCACCAGACGTGCCCTTCTCTACTCCTAGTTGCGTCATATCTTCTGAAAGATATCTTCCGTATCTTCCTCAGCCACCTCAGGCTGAGTCACTTACCCTCTGTTTGCAGAGATAGCTCTTTGACGGTATCTCTTGTACCACAGGACTTATCCCGTTACACTGTATTTGCTGGTTTGCCTGTCTTCTGTACCAGTCCATGAGCTGTTTGAGGGCACAGAACGTGACATATTCTGCTTTGAGTCCCTGTGTTGAGTTCTGCAGCTTGCATCGAGTAAAAGCTGAGTAAATGTGTGGCTGTGTGAATGACTGATTCGTGGAAGCTGTGGCATTGCATTTGTGAACTAACTGCGTAAACTTTTTTCTTAAAGATTCTTCCTCAGCGGGGGAACCTGGGTGGCTCAGTCGGGTAAGCATCTGATTCTTGATTTCAGCTCAGGTCACGATCTCGTGGTTTGGGAGATCAATCCCTGGATTGGGCTGTACGCTGACAGCATGAAACCTGCTTGGGATTCTCCCTCCACACCCTCACCTCCTTCCCTACCTCTCTTCAACCTCTCTCAAAATAAATTAACTTAAAAAATTTTTTTTAAAGATTCTTCCTCAGCAGGGTCAGGTTTGTTTTACTTTGTGTTATCAATGATGCAGTTTGTTACACATGGTTGCCTGAGATGTCTTGCAGAATGTGAAACTTTGATAAAGTTTTCTTAGTCGAAAGATTAGCTTACACTGTTTAAGAAACTTTTGGGGAAAAATATGCATTTTTGGTAGCAATATTTGGTCTTTTAGTTTATGTACTTTTTTGGGGGGAGAGGGCACAAGGGAATGAGGGGCAGAGGGGGGTGGAGAAAGAGAGTCCTAAGAGGGGCAGGGAGAGAGAGAGAGAGAAGCAGGGCTCACATGAAGCGGGGCTCAAGCTTACCCAATGCAGGACTCGAACTCCTAAACCCGTGAGATCATGACCTGAGCGGAAGTCAGATGCTTAACCTACTGAGTCGCCCAGGTGGCCATCTTGGTTTATGTACTTTACACACCAACTTGCTTGCACCTAAAGCATGTACGCATTCCCCTTCATGAAGCATAGCAGTTCCAAATGTCATCTTTTATAACGTGCTGCAATGGACCTGAGGCCTACAGTGAATTTCATAATGATGCAGGTTTGACTTATTCAAAGGGATTCTGTGAACAGATAGATGTTTGGGAGAATCTTTTGCTCTCCTGTTGACTTGATATTGTGACGATAAAGCATATGTCCGGCCATGGCCGAGTCCAACTTTAAGTGAACTCCGATGGACTTGGGCCAGCTCCTCGGCCACTTTTCACATTGCACGAATTTTGATCTTGACTTTTCTCTCAGGCAGTCAGAGATGTGTGTGACCCCCCACGTCCTGTGGGGGGCGGGAGGCAAGGGAGAGGGGCACACCTGAGCAGAGAATGGGCCAGCATTATCTGTGTGCCTCAGTTCTACCCAGGCTGCTGTCAGAAGCCTGCTGCTGCCCAGGAAAACAGCCCACGTTCCTGTCAGCCTCAGCTGTGGTGAGCTGCACCCTCAAGCATTCTCAAATGGCTGGCCAATGGGGAGTCGTCTGCCAAAGTGGGGTTCTTAGCCATCTTTCAGTTCCACTGAGGAGGAAGCTTAAACTAGCGTGTCCATGCTGCCGATGGGCACGTGGCAAGTCTCTTTGGGGGCTGAGAGATTGAAGATGACCTTTTACTATTTAATTGTGGCCACCATTTAATAATTCAGGAATATGTAAAAGGGATGAAGGCATCTTCATTCAGACTAGAATTAGGCTCTTTGAGAACATTAAAAGGAAAATACAGTAAAGCAGAAGCACTTTGCAACCAGCCGGCAGGGAGTGCTTTCAAGGGTCTAGGTTGCTGGAACTGTCCCTGGTTAGGAGACAGGAGATGTGTGCCCTCGGCCAACACTAACCTGTGCAACATTGTGGATGGTTTCCTTCTTTTTGAAACGAGAGCCGTGCACTGATCTCCAGAGTTTGCTTTAGGTCTGAAATTCTGATCCTCTTAGTTAAGGGTTTAAGAGAATGTGAGGCATGGGCTTCTGACAGTTTTTGGACTCTCCCTGGTTAGGTATTATTTATGGCTCATACAGCCATCTCATTTATTAGGGTTTTTTTTTATAGCCGGAATAGATTCAGAGATCAATACATTTTTATTAATGATAGTCCGTCATGCCTGGTAAAGAGACGGCAAGAGAGCTCATCTAGAATGAGCCACTTGAATAAACCTGACATACAAGCTTAGCTACGAGCTGCATTTTGGCAGGCCTCTCTGTGAAATAATGACATTGGCAGAGGGAAAGACAACGGAAACCTTCCTCACAGCCAGGCTCATAAAATCAAAGGGCAGGTTTGGGGTGTGTTTCCCCGCCCTGGCTGTATATGCAAATCCCATGACTTTTTGAGTGTAGCATTTCATCTCCAAAAGGACAAAATTTGGCATTTGCCGTAGTCATTAAAAATGATAAATGCCTTAAAACGCTTCGGAGTTGGGATTATTGTAGGTTAGAACAAATATTGCTTCAGTACCAACTGGTATCTTAAGAGTTGAGAACTTTCTCACTGACGTTGTCAAACCAGAAAATTAAAAAAAAAAAATCCTTCGTTATGTTCACATTAAATCATATGAAATTGGGCATAATTGTTGCCAGTACTTCTTATGAAAATGAATGGCCTGAGCCTTTTGGAAATGAATTACTCTTCCTGCCACCATTAAGAGATAGCCTTGTGCCTTGAAAGAGTTAATCCGCCTCCAGATGGGGCTTTTCAGCCCCTCTGAGTGGAGTTCAGATGATATCAAGTTCGCTATTGTTTTACATCTGTTTTGGGCCTGTTGAACTTAATTTTCATTCCATTTATGGATCAAATTTGAAATATCTTATGGTAATTTTAGACTACTGGAGGCCTCTCCCAGAAATTTCACCTCAGAGTTCCAATCTCAGAGACTCTAAAGAGCAAATGTAGCTTTAATCCCTGTCTCTCTCCTCCTCTTAATGACCTTCACCCTGACCCCAGGGCTACTCTCTATAAGTGCCAAACATGATTCATTCTCCTTGCTTGATTTAGTTTTGTCCCTTTAGTGAGCCAAGATGACCAGGGAGACCTGATAGCTTATTTGTGCTCATATAAGTACGCTCTCCTAGTTAACTCCTAACTCATTTATTTGGCTCGCTCTCTTGCCTAGAACTGACCCTTTGTCTCAGAGATGCCAGGTCCGCGTTTTAGACAAAGGAGAATCTGAGCGCTGAACGTTCACAGATGCCTCAGGCGTCAAGACACTGTCATGGAAGGAAGGAGAAGGCACACAGCTAGAGAACAAGAGAGACTTTATATTTTGGGCCTCAACTGCAGTAATACGGACACAGGAGACGTGTTCCCTGAGCCCATATTTTACGAGCTACGGCTTACAACTCTTCCCCTCCGGAGTTCTAGGACTCAGAATGTCTACCAGTTACAAATTGTTTTGTGGTGTGTCTCTGTAGTCTAAATGGCTTGGTTCTCCAGCCTCTGTAACCCCACTTCTGATAACTGTTTGTGCAGGGATGCATTTTCAACTTCGTGTTTAATACATCATATTCTCTGATTTTTTTTTTTCCCTCCAATGTTGCAGCGGTAGAACCGGGCCATCAAGGACGCGTAGAAGGTGATAAGCTGGAAGAGACTTTTAAAAAGAGATTTACGATAGGGTTAGTCTTCCCTGTCGTCGGACTTACCACTTTCAGCCCAACTCATTTTGGGCCGGTTAGGGATCTGACCGTGGGGCTCTGACAAATGTGTTTTTATCCTTGTGAATTTATGCTTGCCTCCGTGTCAACAACAACAAGAAAAAACTATTAAAAAGCGGTGTGACTTTGAGCAGTGGCTCGATCCTGATTATGGCCCTTGCTGGCCATCCCATTTCATTTCTGGCTGGCCCAACTAGGGACATTAACAGCTGCCCCTTCCGAGGCTGGGTGTTCCCTGCATTGCCCTGCACTCAGAGCAGTTCAGTCCGGCCCCTTCCATAGGTCGGCGACACCCTCAAGCGTGTACACACCTGTGTCACCACAAATCTTAACAGATGCAATTTTCTTGGCAGCATCAGCGCCCTCAGCTGAATAGGAGGGTGGAGGTGAAGGACAGGGCTCTCGTCTCTGTCTCTGTGAGGACCAGGAAGGGCAGGCGCCTCTGTCCTCCCTCCATGGGCCCCCAGGAGGCCGCTGGCTGCAGGGCTGTGAGAGGGGGGTTCAGTTAAGGGCTCCAGTCACATGCTGGAACTTCTGTTTTTGAAAACAACCTGCTTACCCTTTTCTGAAACACCTCATTGTGCTTCTCTGGGAACAGTTGTCCACCATACGGCTCTACCTACTCACTCTCTTCAGAAGAAATAAAACTTCAAAGAAAATTCTCCTCAAGCCGGTCAAAGAGTTATCTAATCTCCAGCTCTTCAGAGCTGGGGAATCTTTTCTTGTGTTGGCCCTGTTATGCCAGATGGCTTCCTCTCCTTAAAAAAAAAAAATCATAAATGGATTCTGCATGGTCAGGTATTGTCATCTTTGCAGAGAATTTTCTTTGCCTAATGTCCTATCTGATGGGCCATTCTATGTATTATATGCTACATAATCTCCACAAATGTACACTGTGGTCCATAAAACTGCCATACTGTTTTTAGAAACTAGTAATTCACAAAGTAAACCTGAGACAGTGCTGTTAATAAACACAAATTGCAAACAAGAAGGTAGTAAGTGGAAATAATGCACTCATTTAGGAGTAATAAAGCCTTTGATCTTACTTTGAAGGAAGGAGTCTATGTTTAAACTACCCGTTCAGGGACAGCCAGATGTCCATAAAGAGCAGTGCTTGGCTTTGATAGAAAATCACTGAGGCCTGTCTAGCAGGTCTGGTTTGTAAACAGATTAGTTAAGGGCTCATCAGGACTGATTTGCATAGGATTCAGCAAACCCCGGTCACTTTTTCAACCTTAATGAGCAATGCCATTTCCAGGTTGGAAATGATATTGTGTTGTTGTTGTTGTTGTTGTTTTTCCTAGCTAGACATCTTAGGTAATTATTTTGTGGGAAAAGGAAAGAATATTCATATAAAGTGAATCCTTGCCATCTTCGGCTAATGGGAAAATGATGACCTAAGACTTGTTTTGCTTGCGCTAAGTGGGGGAAGATATAATGAAGGAAATAGGTTACAAGTTTCAAATTAGTTTCTTCCTTTTCTCTGTTATTTGAGAGAGAAAGGAGGATTAATCCGAATTATAATAGAAGGCGGAACACGCAACTGCAGACTCAGACCGCAAATATTTATGCATCTACAGATGTTTGTGGAGGGACCTCCTTGGAGCTGGGCTGTGTTCTTTGGGCCGGGCCTCCCTGGGTGCTCAAGGCAGACAAAGGCCCTGCCTTCAAGGAGCCTACCTTCCAGAGCTCCCAGTGTGGAGACGTAGGAGCAGTAGAGGGAAGGGAATGGGCAGGGATAAGCACATGTTCTGAAATTCTCACTAGTTTGCAGCCATGTGCTTGAGAGATGGCAAGGGAGGGAAAAAAAAAACCCTCTGATCAATAGAATTCCACTTTTATTTTTGATTTTCAGAACAGTCCGTGATCGATTAGATGTCAGTGATCAAGAATATCTCCTTTTTTGTAAATTTTGGAGGAAAGAAAATAGCAAAACCTTAGCTTCCTCTGATGACTCAATAGATAACAAGAGGAGCAGCTCAGTAAGGACAAAGGGTAACTTTGAAAAGGAGCATTTTCTAAATAAAATGAGGTGATGTAGGAAGTTTTCCACTCTGACCTTCCCCAAGTGCAGGGAGTTGAGAGTGGACGGTGGTCTCTGTGTTTGGCTTTGCAGCCGCATCGTGCTTGGAAGAGATGTTCTTAAGCACTGTAGACATTGGCCACTCTAAGTTGCTCAGTTGGGAAGTTGGGTTTGAATAACAACCTTCAGCATTTGTGTCCTGCCGCGTCAAGGCCAAGGACCTCAGCCTTGTACTGCTTCCTAGAAGTGAGATCCAGTCAGCACACTTCTATAAATGTCACTTTGGATACATTCCACTCAGAAAAAAAACAACGGTCCGGCTCTGTCTGGTAAGTGTTAGCAGAGAGGCTGGGCGTGACTTCATACTGACTTGGGCAGGACTCCAGGTCCTGTCCAGGTAATTCAGATGGATAGGGGGTGTAAAGGGAGGCCATGCCCTTTGTTTCTCCAGATGGAGTTGATTAGGCTGATGAAGAAGAGGAGGCCATGCTGGGTTGCCTGCTTTGCAGACTGCTTGGGAGAGAATTCTAGTAAAATCCATTTGTCGCCAAGTAAGACACCCATACTTCTTAGGAAAGCCGAGTCATGTGATTCCTGTATCTCTCAAGGGAACATGGGTGAGGCCTTGAAGGGCCTTACAATTCCCCTTTCTGACACCCCCATTCCACTCTTTCTTAATGAGGAGATCTCCCTCCGGCTTGTCCTTTTCCACCTCTCTCTTAGCTTCCATATGGGAATAACCCGAGGACCTCTTCCAGGCAGGCACGCTTGACTGGAGGAGCCCCTTGGGTGGGCATTGACAAGAAGGCCGCAGCCTGGGTCCTCTTGGCACATGGCAGCACCTGCATCATTGACACACAAAAGTGGGAATCCGGGCTGTTTCACTTACCGCCCCTCCCCCCCTTCCTCAGAACTTGCCAGTTCTTAGGCAGCCAGGGGTGGGGCACTATGGATGGTGTCCAGCCCCAGCATTCAGAACTTTCTTGAGCTAGAAACCAAGAATGCTTAGCCCCTGTTGTTATGGGCCCCAAGGCCAATCTCAAGGCATCTGGAAAAGTTCCAGGTACACCTGTGAAGCTACTAGCACAGGCTCTGACCTAGAGTAGATACTCAATAAATGTTCCCATCTCAGTGGCCGTGGCTGAATGCTGGCAGGTGAGATCTGTGACAGGAGTCACAAGCCTGTTGCAGTGAAATGCTGCTTATACTAACCAAGCTTAGAGAACACAGAAAACCATTGTAGTGGGAAGACAGAAGCTTTGCTTCATCTTGATTTCCTGGGTTTTTGTATATGAATGAAATAGGTTTTTTTTTAAGTTTATTAATTTATTTTGAGAGAGAGAGGCTGAGGTTGAGTGGGGGAGGAGCAGAGAGAGGGGGAGAGAGAGAGAGAGAGAGAGAGAGAGAATCCCAAGCAGGCTCTAAGCTGTCAGAGCACAGCCAGATGTGGGGCTTGATTTCACAAACTGTGCAATCATGACCTAAGCCAAAATCAAGAGTTGGACTTTTAACCAACTGAGCCACCTAGGCGCCTAATGAGTGAGATGGGTTTTAAAACCATCCTTCATTTTACAAACTTGCAATCAAACTTGAAAATAATGATGAAAGCCATCCTTCTTCCCCCACTCAGCTGCTGCATCTTTTTTTAAATCCTTTTTTTTTTTTTTAAGTTTTAATTACTTTGGTAGGGGAGGGGCGGAGAGAGAGAATCCCAAGCAGGCTCTGCACTACCAGCGCAGTCCCCGATGCAGGGCTGGAACTCATGAACTATGAGATCATGACCTGAGCCGAAGTAGGACATTCAACCAACTGAGTCACCCAGGCTCCTCACAGTTGTTGCATTTTTTAACACAGCAACATGGAGACCGTGGCCTGAGGGACATCCCAGCTTTGCCATTTCTTAGTGTGTGGCCTTGGGCAGGTGACAGCCTGTCTCAGGTTATTTTCTCATCTTTTTTTTTTAAATATCTATCTATCTACCTCTCTATCTACTTATCTATCTATCTATCTATCCAATTTATTTAGAGAGAGTGAGCCCAATCAGAAGAGGGGCAGAGAGAGAGGGAGAGAGAGAATCCCAAGCAGCCTCCATGCTCAGCACAGAGCCCAACAAGGGGCTGCATCTCACAATTGTGAGATCATGACCTGAGCCAAAATCAAGAATTGTATGCTTAACCCAGGAGCCCTGTTTTCTCATTCTAAAATGGGGATGATAACAGTACCTACTTCATGGGGGAGTTGAAGAGCTTCAAAAGGACAGCCTACGTGCTGTGCACGGTACAGCGTTGGCCACATAGTAAACTCTTTGACCCAGCATTTCATTCCTAGGAATGCAT
Source organism: Crocuta crocuta (assembly GCF_008692635.1). Classification (NCBI taxonomy): domain Eukaryota; kingdom Metazoa; phylum Chordata; class Mammalia; order Carnivora; family Hyaenidae; genus Crocuta; species Crocuta crocuta. The sequence continues at coordinate 8,771,449 of NW_027532002.1, forward strand.
CATAAAGAAATTACAAAACATTTATAACTAAACACATAGAGATATATTTATAATATATCTTTGTTTTAGCGTATTAACAAGTGGTTCAGTTTCTCTTCCAGCCCTTGGTCTCCTTATCAGGCTCTTTCCAGCTCTTTGCCAAGACCAGAGTCTGCTGGTGACAAGGTTTGGCTTTGGAAGTGGAAGAAAGGCAGGGAGAGCTACCCAAATGCTTGGAACCCCCAGAATGTTCCCTGTGTTAAATTGTCAATGGAGGCATCGCATGGCCAGTGAAAGTTATCTATCCATCCTTCCTTCTAGCCACCAGTAGCCCTCCTCACTGTTAGGGAGGGAATACAAATGGTTGTTTACAGGCAACCAAACCTGATGCTAGCATAACAGAGCCATGGGAGGTAAATAGAGCTGCTGTGCACGCCAGGAGAAGACAGGTCGGGAGTGCGGGAGGAGAGGTGATGAGGGCTGCCATTGCCTGCCTAGTATCTGGGGAGATGAAGGAAGAGGGGAGGGGCTTTGGGATACTTGTATTTGCATACCAGCCTTGCCTAGAGTTAGCAAACTATTCGTGAAGTTGAAGTTTTCTTATCTTTAAAATGGAAAAGCATTGGGGTGCCTGGGTGGCTTAGTCGGTTAGGCGTTCGACTTTCGCTTGGGTCATGATCTCGCGGTTCGTGGGTTCGAGCCCCGCGTCGGGCTCTGTGCTGCCTNGAGATAGAGACACAGCATGAGAGGGGAGGGGCAGAGAGAGAGAGAGGGAGACATAGAATCCGAAGCAGGCTGCAGGCTCTGAGCTATCAGCACAGAGCCTGATGCGGGCCTCAAACCCACTAACCGTGAGATCATGAACTGAGCTGAAGTCAGGCACTTAACCAACTGAGGCACCCAGCCGCCCCAAAATAAAGTCTTTTAAAACAAAAGTGAGTTCTGCTTTCCAGTATTTTGTCCTGTTGTCTCTTTAAGAAACCTGTGTGCTATATACAATGTGTGTTGATTTTGGATTCAGAAGAAATGATCAATGTGATATCTTTAAAATTATTTTACAGCCCAGATACGAATGGTCTGATTTGTATAGCTGGCACCATTTTCATGGCCTTAGAGGGGTTTTCAAGCATCTACCCTTGTATTAACCTTTTTGATTAAAGACGCTGTTGTTGATTGATCCAGCAAGTTGGTTGAATAATGAAGAGGTAGATTAGTAAGGCCAAGAGAAACATTTAAAATTTTTTTAATGTTTATTTATTTTTGAGAGAGAGAGAGACAGAACATGAGTGGCGGAGAGGCAGGGAGAGAGGGACACACAGAATCTGAACCAGGCTGCAGGCTCCACACCGTCAGCATAGAGCCTGACACCAGGCTCAAACCCACGAACCGCAAGATCATGACTTCAGCCAAAGTCGGATGCCCAACCAACTGAGCCACCCAGGTGCCCCCAAGAGAAACATTTTTAAAATGTGATTACATGAAATGAGGCAGTTAGCCCTCCAACAGCACCTGTGTCTATCATCGTGCAGAGTTGTGTTCGTATCTATTGCATGGCTGGCAGGGGGCTTTGAGGTTTACTCAAGATACAACTAAAAAGGCTGGACAGGGAAGGGCGGGGGATGGTATAAGCCTGCTTTTTCCTAAGTGTCCCATGCAGATAAGCACCAGGGTAGAGAAAGAATAAAGTGTGGTCCTCTAAGCCTTGGGTCCTCTGTTTCATTCACTTCCTTCTGTCCAGAGTAGTTGCTAAAGTAATTTACAGTTTGGGAAGCTGCAATTACCCTACCTGAAGCACAAGCTCATGGTCTTGCTTCTGGTTTATCACAGGCAGTAAATGCTCACAAGTTGTAATGGACTAAACGGGCCATTGCCCAAGATTTTGACCCACATGGTAACAACCACCACTGAGGCACAGCTTTTTTTTTTTTTTTTAAGATGAGTGAGTGTGTAGCCTACTGGATATTTTCAGAGCCCATCTTTTCACTCTGTGCTTTTTAATTTCATTAAACCAGATCCAGGGTTGGCTTTCAGATTTCAGATTTGTCGTAAGTTACCCCTTGTCTTCCCGTTACCTCCCATCTCACTACAACCCCTATCCCAGTGGGGCTTTTCTGGTGTTTGAAGAGAGTGTGCAGGAAGGAAAATGATGTGATAGCACTTACATTCAGTCAAGAGCGGGCTTCTACTTCCAGTAGATGTCCGCAGCGATAGAAAGCAGCGTTGCTGGAAATCGCTCAGGAGGAAACATACCTGCTGAGTTGAGAATGATCACCGATTCCATCATATTGCCTTCTAGTGAAATCTAAGTTTGTGTTAGTCCTAGAAATTATTCGGAACCAATCTGGTTAGCAAAATGAGTGGATTTATTGAGGCCAGAGGACAGATTTATGTAGAAATCCAAGAGTTCTGTTCTCAAAAACATTAAAGGAAGGCAGATTGGCTCAAGACTTTACAGTATCCTGAAACTTCAGAGGCCCTTGGTCGTGTCAGGTTTTTTTGTTTTGTTTGTTTTGGGTTTTTTTGTTTGGCCTTATGTTTTTGCATTAATGTATGTACATATGTATTTTTAGTTTTTTCAGATTTTTTAATTAAAAAAATTTTAAGCCAATCTTCTTGTTTTTTATTTTTATTTATTTTTTTCTGAGAAGGAGAGAGAGTGTGAGCAGGGAAGGGGCAGAGAGAGAGGGAAACACAGGATCCAAAGCAGGCTCCAAGCTCTGAGCTGTCAGCGCAGAGCCCAGTGCAGGGCTCAAACTCACCAACTGTGAGATCATGAACTGAGCCAAAGTCGGATGCTTAACCAACTGAGCCACCCATGCATCCCGTTTAATTTTTCGGTTTTGACCACCTACACAGAAAATGCCATAGAAAGGAAAAGAGGTCGCTAGTTTGGCCTCTCCACTGCCTATCTGTGGGACATGTTGGAAACTTAGTTTGGGTTGGCTTTGTTTGGTTTAGGTTTTTCTTTCTTTGCACGTAAGTAACAGCGGTCCCCCATCCCCTTGCTCTTGTGGGCTGGGGACCAACAGGAGTGGTCTTGTCACCCGGGAGCAGGACAGATATTCAGGATCTCAGCCCCAGCACAGACCTGCTGAATCAGGATCTGCAAAATCACAGGCTTGCCAAAGGATTCCGTCTCACGTTCAGATCTGGGAAGAGCTGAGAGCTGAGCATGGCTCATGGTGTGGAAGGTATCTTTGGCAGGTTTTTAGTTTGAACAGATGTTCTTTGGGAGCAAAAGAGGAAAGACTGAGGGCACCTCAAGAGGCAGAGGGTCTACTGAAGGGATGTACACGGACCTGATCTGGAATCTGAAAGCAAGGCCAGAGGCAGCACCAGGGACAAGCCACCCCCTGCTTCTGCTGCTTCATAACCTTGGCTTCTACTTGGCCCATCATGGCTCCCCCATCATATCCAAGAACTAGAATCTGGCCTGATATGCTGTTTTCTCCCAGGCACCCATAAATCACTGGCCAGCCTATGGACTGGGCTCTTGGGTCAGCTGGGGGCAGAGACGGGCAAGTGGTCTGCATGAAAGCTGCCCTTGAACTGGCAGGCAGGGAAAGAGCCCTGAGACAGGTTCCCGGCCACTCATAAATCTCATCGCAGCTTGTAAGAACCACAGCATGAAATTTTGAATGCACTTGGGAAAAAGCATTTCCCAAAGCCAATGTCAGTTTGAGCCAAGGAAATAGAAAATGTTTCTAAATTCGCTTATTGCCAGACCTATTCTAGGGAAGGAAACAAGGATAGGTGAGTGTGGGGAATGGAAGATTCATTTTAAGACATTCTGTGGGCCAGCTTTAGAGACTTAACCATGTTAGGATACAGAACTGTGTACATGGGGGCCTGGGGAGAGAAGGTCCCACTGGCTGACATTTGCTAGGTGATTATTCAGAAAACACCCCCTTACTTCTCTTCAAAGAGCCCAATGGCATAGCTGAGTTTATGAAGCCTGGAAGAAATTGCTAGAGAAAATTCTAGCGCTTCAACATTATTATGGAAGGATTTAAAATCTTTAAGAATTGTTAAGAGTTTGAGTATTTCTAGGAAAAAATAATGAACGCCAAAGCAGGTATCTCGGCCATCTGGGGGCCAAAAACGAACCATCTGATGATGCAACAAGGTACCCTAACATTATGGGAGCCCCATGGCCTTGTTTTACAGGTGCGGCCTGGCATCTGTTACAGCTCTAGAAAGGGGGATGATTTGGTCTGCGTGCCTTCTCTCTGCCGGCCAGGCCCCTCTATTTCTGCCACTTTCTCCCTCCTGGCTCACCCTGGGTTATGGTGGCTTCCTCCACTCCCTCCCCTCAGGCCTACGGCACCCAGGTTTCCACCTTGGCCTTCCTGGAGCGCAGCCACAGGCTCCGGCATTTGCAACGCACTGTACTTCTGCCCGTACTTCTTACTGCCTGGCCCAGGCCCCCACTCCCACCCCTGCTTCCTGTCTCCACCGGTGGTCATGGTCACCTGCCCCTTTCCAAGTGCACCCCTGATCTGCCCTCCCCCCCTCCCCCCCACCGCGGGACCTCTCGTCATTCTCCCACCTGGTGAGGGCTCCCCTCAGTGACTCTCACATGCCACTTCCCCTTTTGGTTTTGTGGTTTTCTTTCCTTTTTAATTCAAAGATGCAAATCCAGGGTGCCTGGGTGGCTCAGTCAGTTAAGTGTCTGATTGTCTGATTCTTGATTTCAGGTCAGGTCATGATCCCGGGGTCATGGGATTGAACCCCTAGTTGGGCCCTGCGGTGAACATGGAGCCTGCTTGAGATTCTCTCTCTTTCTCCCTCTGCCGCTCTCCCTAGCTTTCTCTGTCTCTCAAGGGGAGAAAAAAAAAAAGATGCCATTTCTTTCAGTTTGGGTCAGAAGTCCCTTGAGAATGGAGACTTGAAAACCTCACACTGAGAGTGTCAGATAGAAAAATCAGAGGGTTCAGAGACTTCTGACTCTGACTTCTATCATAACTCACATTCCTGGTAGACTTGCTGTGGTTTGTGTGGTCTTGAACTAGTCACTCACCTGTCCCCGCCTCAGCTTCTGCATTTGTAAACTGCAACAAGAATTGTACCCACCTCACAGGCTGGTTGGAGGACCTCCCAGGTTCACGCCTTCTACAGCGTTCTCGAACTCCGAGCGCGTGGCCAGCCTTCAGTTGCTGCTCTGGTGATTACAGTAGGTGCCCAGTAAATGCCAAGCATGGATGGGGATGCTGGAGGCTCCAGTTTTAGCCAACCGCCATTAACCTGCTCGTTCATCAAGGCTTTTATAAGAGCTGCGAACAGGCCAGAGAATTGCTCGGTTTGAGTTTCACCTCCTCCCCCCTAACCAGATCACCTTCTGGAGGAGGTGCTAATGAGCAGCGAAATGACCAAAAGGTGGGCTGTAGGGGAGGTGGAGGAGGGAGCAGCCCAGGAGCCCTGCTAGATAATCAACGCTTGAATAGGCACGGCCCCACAGTCGGCCGGGAGCCCACCGATCAGGCCCACTTGGCTCCAAGGGAGAATAACTGTGCGGGGCCCAGGGAGGCAGCTCTGGTTCCGGGGGAGACCTGGAAAGAAGCCCAGGTGGGGCCTCTCTCTGACCATAAGCCTCCAGCCCCCCAACCTCCACCACGGGCATCCCTGCTCTTTCTCTTCTTAGGCAGGTTCTATTTTCACTGATCACCATCTTGGCAGACATATTAAGCCACACGACATTCCCGGCAAGTGACAGTCTAAGAGTGCCATCAACAGTGGAGGGACACAAGTCTTCCGTTCCAGGGCCAGTGGCCAGAGCAGGCAGACCTGGGACTGGCAGTTTCCCAGATACCTAGGAAGCCAACGAGCTGGCTGTGAGTGTGGGGAAGAGCAGAAGCAGACACTGTCTCATGGGAGCCCCCTCCACACCCATCCCCATTGGGTGAGGGGTACAGGACGAAGAGGCCTAGAAGGAACAGACTAGCTGGCCCCAGTGTGCACTAGCCATCATTTGCCAAGAACCCTCACCCATGGGCAAGAGCACTCTGCTGCACATGAGAACCACACGAGGAGTTTTTTGAAGAAAAATGTGTATGCCCAAACCCATCACTAGGGTTTCTTACTGAATCGGTCTGGGGTGGGGCCTGGGCAGCCATATTTGTTAAAGCTTCCCCAAGTGATTCTAGTTCAGCCTGACCGGAGACCCGCTAACAAATGAGTAGCGAGGACCCTGCATGGTGGAAAGGAGAACACAGGCCTCAGGGTGGGAGCCCCCCATGCGACTGATTAGCTGCTGGTCGCTCAGGCAGTGAGCCAACCTCCCAGATCCTCCATTTCTTTAATTGGCAATGGAGAGGCACTTGGCACTTTAGGTAAGGTATTTCTCTTCTGTGTATTTGTAGCCCTATTTTTTACAAATAACACGTGTTGTTGTTTGTTTTCATTTTTGATTTGTTTTAAGTCAAGATATTTATAATTCAAAAATTTTCAGAAAAAATTTTGAGATCTTTATATTTACCAAAGAGGTATGGGCTATCTCTCATAATAACACATAGAAAAGTTTGGTAATGAGCTTTCAAATGGGGGAAAAATGAGTACCTAGAGGTTTACACATGGTCAAGCTTGAATTTGTTGTCTGCTCACCAGAGCCCTTGACCTGAGGCATATATAATTCTTTAATTTTGTGCTTCGAATATGTCACTGGAGGAGCGCCTGGGTGGCTCAGTCAGTTAAGTGTCCCACTCGGCTCAGGTCATGATCATACGGTTCATGGGTTCAAGCCCCGCGTCTTGCTCTGTGCTGGCAGCACAGAGTCTGGAGCCTGCTTTGGATTCTATCTCCCTCTCTCCCTGCACCTCCCCGGCTCACTCTCTGTCTCTCTTGCAAAAATAAATAAACAACAACAATAAAAAAAAAAAAAACGAGCACGCATCGGATGGGTGTCTGAATTGCACAGAAGCGGTGAAATTCACCTGAAAGGCACAGTAGCTCATTGGAATTCTCAGTCCCGTTGGGGCTCTGGTAGGTGAGAGTGAGTTCTGGCTGCAAGGCAGAACTGATGTTTGACAGGGAGGAGTCAGATGCTCTGAGGCAGTGGTGCTCATTTCAGCTGCATCCCTATCAGCTGGAGCGTTTGTTAAAACGCTGGGTTTTAGGGATCGCTGGGTCCCACCCTAAATTTGAGGCCATGAATTCGCATTTCAAATTCATTCTCTGGTGATGTTTAGGCTGTAGGTCCGGTGGCCACACTTTGAGGCCCACTTGGACTGAGAAGGAAATGCAGGGACTAGGCAAGCTTGCTTGGAGAGCATTGCAGAGTCATTGCCCCAGGGCAAGGGGGCAGGCCCGACGTGCACTCAGCTGTTGGAGTTTTTGAGGAGTCAGTCCCCTGATGTGGTCCCCATCCCTATCTCTGAGTCTTCCTGGGAATTAGGCCACCTAATAATCCTCAATAATAATTAAAAGAGCTCCTTTTTATCAAGCTCTTACAATGTATCGTGGAGGGGCTCTTTTACCTAATGTGATCCTCACAGGAACCTTACGAGACAGAGGCTGCTAGTGGCATCACCACATCTGTTCTACAGATGAGAAAGCTGAGGCTCAGACAAGTCGTCTAACTTGCTCAGCATCACCCAGCCTATAAGTGATGGAGCCAGATTCTGAACCCAGGATATCAAGAACTGTGAAGGATCTGGGGTTTTATTCTACTTGCAGGCTAACAAAGGAGCCTACCACAATTTCATGGTTGCTGGCCATGGACACGATACTCCTGGGTCAGCGACAAAGGTTTGTTGGTTTATTATTTATAGAATAGCAGTAGCCAGAGTACCAACATTTTCTTCTGCTAGTTTCCTGAACCTTAATCCCCACAGGGCAACATGAAGAGGGCCAGTTGGTCCTTGTATGTGTAGTGGGTTGAGTTACAGGAAGGGAACCTTAAGATTAGGGGACCTGAATCTTTTGCAGTGAAAAGAGAGCATGCGTAAGCTCTTCTATGGAAAAAGATACTGTATCTTCGGAGGCTGCAATGCATTAGAAAATCCTTAAAGAGATAGTATGGAACAGTGTCATTCAGCACCTCTGCTTTGCTAGATGTGCAGAAATATGAAGACCCGTGGAGAATTGTCTCTTAACAAGGCTGTGCTCTTAATACTCTACACCAGGGTCAGTAAACTACAGCCTTGCAGCCTGCAGCCTGTTTTTCTACTGCCGGTGAGCTAAGAATGGTCTTCATAGGGGCACCTGGCTGGCTCATTCAGTGAAGCGTCCAACTCTTGGTTTCAGCTCAGATCATGGTCTCACTGTTTTTGTGGGTTTGGGCCCCGTGTCAGACTCTGTGCTTGCAGCAGAGCTTGCTTGGGATTCTGTCTCCCTCTCTGCCCCACCCCTGTGTGCTCTCTCCCTCTCTCTCTCTGAAAATCAGCTTAAAAAAAAAAAAGAATGAGTTTTACGTTTTAAAGTGCTGTGAATGCACACACACACACAGAAGACTATGCAACAAGAGTTTTATGTGGCCTGCAAAGCCCTACCATCCAGCCCTTCACTGCCCTTTTAACAAGGCCAACCTCTGTGCCGTCACTAATGCCAAGCCTAGTGCTTCTGTAGTCTAGACTAATGTAGCCTAGACTAATGCCAAGAAGGAGATGAGCCTGACTTATTCGAACATTTTGGTAAACATTAGATTTTCCAGGTCCAGTGTGTCGCAGGTTGGATTTCCTAGGAAGCAGACATTGAGATGAGTTTAGTGTGCAGACTATTCACTTAGGGATGCCTTGTGTATCAGCACCTGCAGAGGATGGAGGGGGGGTCTAGTGGACAGAGCAAGAAGCCAAGCTGTGATGCAGGCCCAGCAAGAAGCCAAGCTGTGATGCAGCAGTCAGCCAGTTCCACGGGGAGCTCAGGAACCAGCACGTGACCTCACAGTGCTCCTGAGTTGGACTAAGATTTCTGGGCCCTCATACTCCTGCATCGATTGGCTACTGGATGTTGGCCACCTGGGAAGGGGCCAGACCTTGGCGAGGTGGGTCTCTGGAGCTGAGGCAACCCCCAAAGGGACTGACAACTGAAGGCTGGGCAGACAGCACATCTTTTGTTGAAAGGGCACCTGGGAAGTATGTTACTGTGGCCACAACTCAGTACAAATATCTTAGGGCCATGAGAGTGCAATCTAGTAGGTTATAAACTTCTTACCAGAAGGAGTGATTTTTAAAAATCTCTTTATTCCCTAAAGTATATCCCCTTAGCATAGGCTCCAACAAGTAGTATCTAGTGCGTATATATTCAATAAAAGGGGTAATGGATGGATGGATGGATGAGATGAATAAATTATGTAAATTTAAGCACAGGACCTTGTCTTCTAGTGTTTTGGTTTTCTTTTCATGGTTCTTTCCTGCTCTCAATTCTCTCCCCCAACCTAATCTGTTTTAACTCTAAAAATCTCCTAGTGATAAGATGCTAAGAACAATGATGTTCAAAAATATGTGTGCAATGAATGAAAAATGGATCCATGACAGAACAGAATTTTGTGTATTTTTTAAAATTTAAATCCAAGTTAGTTAACATATAGTGTAATAATGATTTCAGGAGTAGAATTTAGTGAATCATCCCTTACATATAACACCCAGTGCTCATCCCAACAAGTGTCCTCCTAAATGTCCCTCACACCTTTAGCCCATCCCCCCACTAACCATCCCACCAGCAACCCTCAGTTTCTTCTCTGTATTTAAGAGTCTCTTATGGTTTGTCCCCTGTTTTTATATTATTTTCTTCCCATCCCTTATGTTTGTCTGTTTTGTATCTTAAATTCCACATATGAGTGAAATCATAAGATATTTGTCCTTCTCTGACTTATTTAGCTTAGCATAATACACTCTAGTTCCATCCACATTGTTGCAAATGGCAAGATTTCATTCTTTTTGGTCACCAAGTAATATTCCATATTGTATATATCCCACATCTTCCTTATCCATTCATCCATTGATGGACATTTGGGCTCTTTCCATACTTTGGCTATTGTCAATAGCACTGCTATAAACATTGGAGTGCATGTGCCCCTTTGAATCAGTACTTTTGTATCCTTTGGATAAATTCCTAGTGGTGCAATTGCTGGGCTTCGGGGTAGTTCTATTTTTAATTTTTTGAGGAACCTCCACACTATTTTCCAGAGTGGCTGCACCAGTTTGCATTCCCACCGGCAGTGCAAAAGGGCAGAACAGAATTTTAAATCTAACTTAAAATTCTGAACACTCCAGTATATCTTATAATTTTATTCTTCATGAAGCTCTTCTAAAGCCTCTACTTAAAGATTTTTCAGTCTTTATTAAAAACTAATTCTTACTTGTAAGGAAAAAGAAAGCAAAGTATATAGGGGTACCTGGCTGGTTCAGTCAGTAGAGCATGTGACTCTTGATCTTAGGGTTGTAAGTTCAAGCCCCACATTGGGCATAAAGATTACTTAAGAAATGTAAAATATAAAAGAAAACACAAAAAACAAAGTGTATAAAGTAAAAAACCTAAGTCTTCCCTTCCTAATTTTATTAACAGCATGTTGTATGTCCTTTCAGATTTTTTTAAATGTAGATGCCATCATTTCATTATATGTAAATGTGTTGTTTATTTATTTGTCTAAAATGGACTCATTAACTTAGATCATTTTCCCCCCCAAAAAGCCTATGACAGACATCTTGAGGTTACTATATCAAAGACTGTTGGCATTTCAGAAATTGCCCTGGATATTTCTGATAACCTCAGCCCTATGAATTCGTTAATGGTGATTTAAATGGAATTCAATTTCTAAAGTTCACTCTCCTGGATCCCTTACTTTTTACATCTCCTGGGTTTGGAAGGTGAGTCAGGGTGGAGAAAGAGCTACCATGAACTGGCCTGAGGGAGAGAGAGTGGTAGTGTTCATAAAATCCTGCGTGAGCCAAGATCAGGAGACGGTACATTCATGCACACTTGGAGTCGGGTGGGTCTTCTTCTCATAGAAAGATGGAGGGAATGTGATAGTACAGAACGGAGCCCTCTCTGACAGACTTAGAAACCCCCGGTTCTGGAAATGTTCTAAGGCACATATCAGTCAGTCGGGTGTCCAAATGTCACTGGCTCTTGCAGGCTTTATGGAGCACAAGTATCAGTAGCCCTTGCTTCTGATACTTTCTAGGAAACCAGAGCCCAAGAAGCTCTCTGCCCTGAGGAGCCAGACCCCGAGGTCCCTGCCATTGCTGCCTCTTGAAAGACCTCTTCCCAGCATCCAGTTCTGTTCATCAGGAGCCCTGGAGAGGGAAGTACTGCTGTAGAATGCCACCTTGTCCTCCCTCCTTCCGAAGGCTGTTCTTAAAATGAGCTCAAACAGGAAAATAATAACTGTGATGGACTTGACCTTTGAAAAAGAAACATTAGGTCCTGTTTCTGGTAGCTGGGAAATTCAGCACTACCAACAAAATTGTGTAAGTCCCTGACAGCCAAGGGGCCGGGAGCTGCAACTCTCACCAATACAAATGAGATGCAGGCAAAGGCAAATTAAAATATTATCTTGTGGACGCTTCAGCTTTATTTCCTGGGGATTTGCTGTGTGGAGTTGCAGACTGTTTTCCTTCTTCTCCACGGCCACAATGCATTAGATTCTGAACAGTAGACCTGGGTCCCGACAGGCTTTTGCCCCTTGGCCAGAATTAGACTTTAGGGAGGAAGAGACAGTGTGGTCTGTCCTGGGGCCTTGGCTTGCCAGGCAACAGCACAGATCAGTTTCTGACCAGGAAAGTGGGCGAAAGTAGATGAACCACAGAAGAAAGAATCCTCGAACATTTATCTACCACTACATCCATCCCAGGCAGAAGTAATTTTCTGCACTTTTTGTTGGTAGTTCTTTTGAGATGCAAAGAAACAAAGAACAACCAATTGAATAATAATGATAAGAAACGGACAGTGACCATTTATCCCAAAACATGGGTGAAAACTAGAGGAGCCCTTTATAAACCGAGTTTCATAATAGGCAGCAGATTTCTTCCTTCCGTGGTGGCACACTAGGACAAGTGGATCACCATACTTGTTGAGGACAGTTAAAAAAGCGGGACAAAACCATTTGTAAAAATCTGCTCGAAGGCATTAGAGAGCTAATAAGGCGGGAAAGAATGACCAGGTTAAGACTCAGGAGAAGATAGAACCCAGAGCAATGGAAACCCAATGGTCCTGAGGTTCTGCCAACTGCAGAAGAAATGGATGAGAGGCTGAGAAGCTAAAGCGGGCTCTGCTACTCTTACAAGACACGGGGTGGGGGTGGGGGCAAAAATCAGAGTCTAATGCTTCCCCAGGTAAGGGAGCCCAGGAAGCCTTCAATAATTTGGGTGATACCCTTAAATATCTGTATCCTGGAAGTAAAGATGACCAGAAGTAAACTAAGTCTCTGACAGTCCGAAACCCAGCTTCATAAATCCTCTCATCCTGGATTTGGATTAAGAGGATTACAGATTTCTGATGTCCCTAGTTATCATCCAGAGGCGAAGATAAATCCTTTTGAAGGAATAACAGCATTTTTTTTTTTTCTGAGAGAGAGAGAGTGAGTGAGCGCATAAGTAGACAAGTTGAGGGAGGGCCAGAGTGGGAGAGAGAGAAAGAGAGAGAGAGAAAGAGAGAGAGAATCTTAAGCAGGCTTCACAATCAGTGCAAACCCCTATGTGGGCCTCCAGCCCATGACCCTGAGATCCTGACCTGAGCTGAAATCAAGACTCGAACATTCAACTAACTAAGCCACCCAGGCACCCCGGAATAAGATCTTCTTAAACTCCAAATTTTTCTACAATTTTTCTAACCCAGTTTCAGGCTCTCCATCAAAACTAACCAGGCACTCGAGGGAAGAAAATATACAAATACAAATTAAAAGAAACAACACACCTCCAGGGAATCCAGACCATGGAGATATTAAGAATACAACCTGAATAACTTTCTCTGTCTTTAAATATTATTATATAGTATTTGTAATGGCTGTAGAAGAGTCCATTGTGTAACTGCCTTCTAATTTATTTAGCCATTTTCCTATTGTTGGACATTTGGATTGTTTCCAAGTTTTAGAAGTAATAAGTAATTCTTATGAGCATTCCTTCACACTTGATTTTTTCCTAAGGATATTTTCCTACAGGTATAGTTGGTAGGTTAAAGGCCTGATGAAATATTACGTTTTTTGATTCATATTAGCAAATTGCCTTCCATTAAGGGTATATCTAGTTGCTTTTTAACTGACCGGTATAAGAGTATTGGGGATATGTAAAAATAGTTTTAACAGCGTGCATGCGACTGTGGTCGCACCTGGAGAATTATACTCAACGGTGAACGAGTGTGTGGAATTCACAGAAAAGAAGTAATTTTTTTTTTTAATTTCTAGAAGAGAGAGAGAGAGAGACAACGTGAGCAGGGGAGGGTCAGAGAGAGAGGGAGATACAGACTCTGAAACAGGCTCCAGGCTCCGAGCTGGCAGTCAGCACAGAGCCCGACGCGGGGCTCGAACCCACGAACCGCGAGATCATGACCTAAGCAAAAGTCGGGCGCTTAACCGACTAAGCCACCCAGGTGCCCCAGAAAAGAAGTAATCTTATGAATGTGTCTTAGGGAGAGCCTCGTGGAAGGGGTGAAGTTTGAGGGAGGCCCCAAAAGCAGGTAATTGACTGGTCCAGAGGTCAAGGAAACTTTTTATGGAGGAGGTGATGGGAAGCAGGGACCTGACTAGAGGTGTGTCCGAGTGGCTGGAGGGGAGAAGGTGCTACCCACTGCCAAGTGGTGCAGGACCAAGCTGGCTTTAGGCTGGAGGGAGAAGGGATACCCAACCCATGCTGGACTGGTAGCAGCATCGGGCTCTGCAGCAGAAGGTGGAGGCTTGAATGAAAGAGATACATCACAGCCATCAAATGTCCTCATTTGATGCCCACACGTGATTCTTCAGAAACAGACAGAAATTGGGGTTTCTCTCCTTTTCATTTTATTAAGGAAAAAAAAAACCCAACCCTGCCAATTTGCTACATTTTCTTGGAAGGATAATAAAGATAAAACTTTCTTCCTCTCTCAGCAGAATGGAATTAGACTCACCTTGTTACAGATTGTGCCGCTACCAATTAAAAAGAGAGAGAAAAGGAACTCTGCCGAAACACTCTCCACTTTCCAGCGGCTCTTAGTTAATCCCTGTAAATTCCCCAAGGGCCTTAAACTAAATCGACCACCAGATATTGAAAAATAAAAACAAACTGTTAATTAAAGGGATTGCAAAGCATGCCTTTCCTTTGCTGTNCAGGTTTAGGGAGCCTTTCTTTCTTTCTCCAGGGATTTCAGAGCCGAGATTTGTAAAGACTCCTAGAGTAGCAGGCCGGCAATGGCTCTTGTTAAAGCAGGTGAGGGGCCTCATTAGAGACGGGTGGAAGCAGGCAGTCTCCCTGCCGAGGGAAGGTGCAGTGGGGCCTGAGCGGAGCAGGTGGCGCAGAGACTTGTGCATTCAAGGACTGTCCCTGGTGCGGGATCCGCCTGGGGAGGGGAGGGGATGCTGTGCCCCAAGCGCCGGGTCCTGGATGTCCGAAGCCAGAGGGGTCACGGTGCCAGGGCACACTCACCTCCAGGATCAGGCTGCTTAGCCTGTCACCTAAACGCACAGCCACGGTCTGCCCTGAAGAAGCCACCTCTCACTCACTTTTACGGAGGCGTGAGGAAAAGGTGGCATCCGCCCGGGCAGCCGTGACCTCTCCCCTGCCTGCCCCAGGGTGCCGCACCCCGTAGCCAGGATTGTGTTCCTGATCTCTGTCCCCCTGCGCGGCCTGCATTGAGGGGAGTGTTGCTGAATCCAAAAGCAGGACTTTGTGGGGGGGGATGTCAAGAAATGGAATCTTGGATTTTTTAACTTTGGACTTGGCTGTTTTGCTTTAATTACTAAACGAACCTGAGGCTTATGAGTGACAGAGTCACACTGCCCAGGTTACTTTAGGTGATTGGCTTTTCCTCTTCAAACCTGTCTCTGTAAAATGCGGCTAAGAATAGAGTACACTTCAAAAGGGGTTGTATTAGGTCACACGATGCCCTTCACCAGGCAGTGGCCTGGCACGCAGAAAGTGCTGGCAAGTTAGGTCTCAGTCACACTTCTGAGTTCAGGAGAACTGTAGCCCTCCGTTGTAGTCAGAGGTTGAGCAAAAATTACACGCTTTTTATTAAAAGAAAAATCTTCTTTTAAAAATAGGTTTACAGCAGACGTGGCTCTTCTGGGCCACAATGCCGTGTCTGAATCCGAGCGGGAGTGGGGTTCAGAGGAAGATAGGCATGCAGTCATCTGCAAGCCTCTGGCCATGTGAGTGTCACCCAGATGAAACCAGTCCCCAAAGAAATCTGAGGAGCTGGATTTTATCACCTATTTAGTGCCCCTGCTGCTCTGTTCGGGTCTTATTTCCCTGATTTTCTCTGGCTCACTCATGTGTGCTTTGGTGGTAATCTTGACCTATGTGGGAAGCCTGAAAAATAATGATGTGGGCACCAAGATGGAATACATCTCCACAGGATTTTGGTCAAGGGCACTCTTCACTCCACCAGGCTCCACACACCAGGATTTAGAGACCTGTGCTTTCACTTTGCCTGACTCAGGATCTAGTTACTGTCCTTTAGGGGACCAGCCTTCACCATGGGTACTGCCCCGTGCTGTGGGGATGCCGACTCCGACCATCAGAGTGACTTCCACCATGGAAGGGAGTGTGGCTTCATCAAAGGGTCACCAGGAGCCCTGGCCTTGTGCACATGAGCCATCACTCAGGAGGCAGTGTGTCTTGGAGGCCATGGAGGCTCACAGGAAGGCTGGCCATCTCTGCCTGGCTCCAGGACCCAGGCTCAGCTTAAACTGCACTAGGCACAGCCCGATGGTGGAGCACACAGAGCCTCCCTCCGCCACCCTGGGGTGCAGAGGTCACTTCTGCCTGGCCAACCTTCCCCTTCAGGGGAAACGGAATGTTTGGGGTGTGTGTGGAGAGTGATCCCTGTTTCTGAGGGTCACGCAGAATCCTCTCTGACTCTCCAGTCAAGGCCATCACTTCCCAAACACTTGCCAGTCTTCCCCCAACCCCTCTTACTATCCCCTTTCTCTTTCTGCATCCTTAAGATAGTCCTATTTTGGGGCGCCTGGGTGGCTCAGTCGGTTAAGCGTCCGACTTCAGCTCAGGTCATGATCTCACGGTTCATGGGTTCGAGCCCCGCGTCGGGCTCTGTGCTGACAGCCAGCTCAGAGTCTGGAGCCTGTTTCAGAGTCTGTGACTCCCTCTCTCTCTGACCCTGCCCTGCTCACGCTGTCTCTCTCTCTCTCACACACAAATAAATAAAGACATTTAAAAAAAAGATAGTCCTATTTTGCTAAAAATATGTTAGTAACCGATATCCTAGAAAAGAATGAACAGGATAGGTCACAGTTTGATGCTCTGCATCTTAAAATTCACATCCAGTTTGCCAGGTCCCGGGGAGGGACGGGGGGAGAATGCTCTTCAATGTGGATGGTCGGCCAAGGTGCCCAGACAGAGGCCCTGGCTGAGGGAAGCCAAGGAAACGTCCACCCTGTCAGCCCACCTTCATGTAGATTATTCCCCCCTTCAATTTTTAATAATGTGCTCACATTATTCCTTCAGCCCCCAAATGTATCATTGAATTGTATACAGCATGTCTCCTCTGCTGTGTATGTATTGTATTGGGTTTTTAATTAATGAATTTTACTGAGTAATAGATGCATATAGTTAGAAACTAAAAACATCCAGGGGGGTGTCCATGAAGAGTAGGCTCCCTTCTTCCTGCCCGTGCCACCTACCCCTGAGCCCTTTGCTTCCCCCGCACAAGGAGCAACCACCATTACCAGTTTTTCTGCATCCTTTCAGAGTTAGCCTACTTCCATACCAGCATGTGTGTATGTATGTCTGCATGCGGGCACGTGTATGTGTGCATTGCATCCTTTCCAAACCGGAACAGGTGGCACACTGTAAACAGTGCACGTACTGATATTTTTTAAACATTTATTCATTTTTGAGAGACAGAGACAGAGTGCAAGCAGGGGAGGGGCAGAGAGAGAGGGAGACACAGAATCTGAAGCAGGCTCCAGGCTCTGAGCGGTCAGCACAGATCCCGACTCAGGGCTTGAACTCATGAACATTGAGATGATGACCTGAGCCAAAGTCAGCCGCTTAATGGACTGAGCCACCCAGGTGCCCCACTGATTTTTTTTTTCACTCAACACTTTATCTTGGAGCTTGTTCCATGTCAGAATAATCCACCTCATTCTGTTTGCTGTAATTTAACCAGTCCCCTGCTGATGAACAGTTGTGTTGTTCCTAATCTTTTGAAATTATAAGCAAACTGCAGAGAATATCCTTATGTATATTTCTCTGAGTAAAATACATGTACTGTGATTGTACCTGTGGGTTAAAATCCTAGTATTAGATTGCTGAATCAGAAGACATATATATGTTCTTCCTTCCTTCCTTCCTACTGAAGTATAGTGACATACAATATTACATTAGTTTCAAGTGTACAACATGGCGATTTAGTAATTCTGTGCATTTTGCAGTGCTCACCACAATAAGTGTCATCACCATCTGTCATCATATAAAGTGATTACAATATTTTTGACCATATTCCCTATGCTGTGTTTTTCATCCCCATGAATTGGAAGTTTGTATCTTTTAATCCCTTTCACCCATTTCACACACACACACACACACACACACACACACACACACACCCCTTCCCAACTGGCAACTATCAGTTTTTCCTGTGTATTTATAGGTCTAATTCTGCTTTTTGTTTGTTTTTTCATTTGTTTTGTTTTGTAGATTCTACATGAATGAAATAATATGGTATTTGTCTTTCTCAGTCTGACTTATTTCACTTCGCATAATACCCTCTAGGTTCATCCATGTTGTCACAAATGGCAAGATCTGAACCTTTTTATTGTCTTTATAATATTCCATCTTCTCTATCCATGTGTTTATCAGTGGACACTTGAGTTGCTCCCATATCTTCTCTATTGTAAATAATGCTGCAGTAAACATAGGGATGCCTGTATCTTTTTTAATTAGTGTTTTCATTTTCTTTGGGTAAATACCCAGCAGTGGAATTACTGAATCATATGCTATTTCTTTTTATTTATTTATTTATTTTGAGATTTTGAGAGAGAGAGAGAGCGCGCGAACACACGGAGGAGGGGCAGAAAGAGGGAAAGAATCACAAGCAGGCGCTGACAAGAGCCTGGCACACAAGAGTCTGACACAGGGCTGGAACCCACAAACCATGAGATTGTGACCTAAGCTGAAGCCAAGAACAGACACTTAACCAACTGAGCCATCCAGGTGCCCTGAATCATATGCCATTTCTATTTTTAGTTTTTTGAGGAACTTCCATACTGTTTCCCACAGCAACTGCACCAATTTATATTCCCACCAACAGTGCACGAGGGGTTTTTTTTCCCTTCAAATACTTGCCAACACTTATTATTGCTTGTCTTTTTTGTTTTAGCCCTTCTGACAAATGTAAGGTGATATTTCCTTGTGGTTTTGATTTGCTTTTTCCCTGATGATTTTCGTGACGTTGAGCATCTTTTCATATGTCTATTGGCCATCTGTATGTCTTCTTATGGAAAATGCCTGTTCAGGTCCTCTGCCCTGATTTTTTAATTAGATTGGATTTTTAATGGGATTGGAGGGGGTTGGGTTGTATGCATTCTTTATATATTTTGGATATTGACCCCTAATTGGATATATCATTTGCAAATATCTTCTCCCATTCAGTAGGCTGCCTTGTCATTGTGTTGACAGCTTCTTTTGCTGTGTAAACCCTTTTAGTTTAATGTAGTCCCTGTAATTTATTTTTGCTTTTGTTTCTAAGATGTCTTAAATCTTGACATCTGCTTCTTGCTCCAGGTGACTTATTCTCAGATAATTGTTTTTACAGTTTGCTCTAGGAACAGTCTTTTCAAACTGAGCCTTTTATTCCTTTGAAAAACTCTGTTTCCGCCTACTATGCTCTGCAAAATTCTGGCTTTGCCAGCAGAAGGGTCTCTGTGTCCCCAAACTGAGCGTGCATGTCTTCGTCCTCTTGGGAAGACCCTACATTTTTCTGCACACTGTGGCAAAAGAAGTTGCTTTTGGAAAACTCCTTTTGGTGAAGTACCTTCTTTTTGTAATGGGTGCACTCGCCCTCACCTTCACTTTGTACGGACAACAACAATGCCATGCAAAGCTATTCCTTAGCTCCCTCACAAAAGTTTCTCTGGATGTTACTGTCTAATCACTTCACAACAGATTATACTTTAAAATTTTTTCTTAATGTTTATTTATTTTTGAGAGAGAGAGAGCAAGCAGAGGAAGTGCAGAGAGAGAGGGAGGCACAGAATCCAAAGCAGGCTCTGAGCTGTCAGCACAGAGCCAGACGCAGGAGCTGAGCTCACAAACCATGAGATCATGACCTGAGCCAAAGTCGGATGCTTAACCGACTGAGCCACCCAGGCGCCCCATATACTTTCAAAGATGGATGTAGCAATGTCTCCCATCCCCCATGCTCTTCTGCAATGTGCCCTTGACACTCTTCCTGTTGAGAAGTAGGGTTTGTGTCCCCCTCCCCCTCCCTGGATCTTGGTGAGCTCGTGATTGCTTCTATCAAGAGTATGGCAGCAGGGATGCTATGTGACTTCTGAAACAGGGTCAGAGAAGGCCATGCAGCTCCAGCCTTGTCTTCTTGGAATGCTCACTCTCCAAAGGCCCCCTCTTGGGACCCTTCCTCTCAGAACCTAGCCACCGCCTAGAAGAAACACAAGCCATGAGGGCGTGGTCCAGCTCTCAGCTCCAGCTGAGCCACCCTTCCATTTATCCCAGCTCAGGCACCAGACCACCTAGTGAAGAACCCATCCGGGAAGTGGAACCTCCCACTCCAGCTCTTCCAGCCCCTAGCAGTCCAGCCGAGGCCCTGGACATTATAGAGCAGTGACGAACCACCACTGTGCTCTCTCCAATGCGTGATTCCTGGAATCCATGAGCATAATAAATGGTTGTTGTTTTACACCACTAAGTTTGGGATGGTTTGTTATGCCAAGTAACTGGCATATGCCCACACTTCTATCCAGTGCTGTGTAGTCACATGGTGACAGGACTGGCTGGTTCACTCAGAAATGCACAGCTCTCAGGAACCAAACTCTAAACAACAGCCCCTCTCCACCTCTATTTTAGAAGGGAGGTGGGGGGAGATAATAGAAGTTCAGATTTTTCTCTACATATCCATTTGATGATTTGAGAACAAGCATGGGTATTTCAAATAAAAAGAAAAGATACTCTAAACATTAAACATACCGCTCAGATTTGAGTGCTACTTGTACAATGTAGAGTTGCAAGTTGTCTTGCAAGCTTTAATGTAGAGGCAAGCTGTTGCCTCCAATCTTGCAGCCATCCACCCCTGCTCTGAAAGAAATAGAACACCCCGTGCCTTCTCTCCCTGGACCCAGCTCAGACTCAGCATCAGATTGAACCATATGGAATCGCCACTTTGTAGGTCATAAATGGTTAAATCTCAGCAATTTCATGTGGCTCAACCTAATATTATATATTTAACCTCCAACTCCTCAAGTCATGTACCGCTGAATTGTATTCTTAAGTCTCAGTTGAAATGGGATGTGCTCCCTGCTTCCCTTTCCTCCCCCAACCCATCTAAATTGGATTATTCTGTATCATAGCATCTTGTCCTTTCGTCCACAGCACTTATCACAATTTGTAATTATATATGTGTTTGTTATTTAATGTCTGATACTCTAACTAGACTTTTATAAACTCCATGAGCACTATACATCACTGTATCCCCGCCCCTGGCAGGAGGCCTGGCAGATCATAGGCACTCAATAAACGTCAGCTGAATTAATAGATATACAATGTGGCTCTTTTCATATGCAGACAATGTTTTTATTCTGTTGCCAGAGTGTCCTGTCCACAGTGGTCCTTGTCATTGTATCTGGATCCAAATGTTAGCTTCTAGAGCAATGGATGGTTCCTAATCCTGACTGCCTGTTAGAAATAACTGGGAAAGGGTGCCGGGATGGCCCAGCTGCTGGAGCATGTGACTCTTGATCTCAGGGATGGGAGTTTAAAACAAAAAAAAAAAGAAAACACCCAGGAAGATTTTAGAAAATACGGAGGGGTCTTTCCTCACATCAGTTGAATCAAGGTCTCCAAGGAAATGAGCCAGGCAGGGGTGAGAAACACTCTTCTGGGGGGCAGAGGCCCCACCCACAGTGATCCCCAAGCCTCATGTTGTGAAATCATGATGCTGTTTTGCTCTTGCCTTAGTGATATAGTTTCAAACGACGATCAGACGATTTTGTTCTCAGTCCCAGTAGCCTTCTTTGGGCACATCAAATATTGCCACCAACAGCAAGCTTTTGAGAGCCAAACTAACTTTGCAAGTAGCTGTATCAAGGAGTGGCGTATTCATAGACTCAAACGCTGCCCCCAAATCTACCCCGAAGTAAACGTGAAATATAAACTAATAGAGTGCGTGCTTCAAAGCACTCTCCAGCCTCTCCTCTGACAGCCCTCCAGTGCTCTTTCCCTTCCTAGCGAGAAATTCCCAAGCCAGTATTTCAGCTTTCCTTTCTTATCTTTCCAGCTCTTGGAGTTTTTCATAGTCACAATTTAAAAGGAATCTACAGCCCCATCCATTCTTTCTATCCATCCACCTATTTATCCATTTGACTAGAATGTCCACTGTGTACCTTTTACCATGCCCAGGGCCACGTCTTCCCTATAAGAAGGCTCATCAAGCTGACTGGGCATAGTCCTGCCCCCAGTAAGCTCACAAGACCAGAACCTGAAACTGGATACGTGCCATTTTGACAACTTATCAAAAGTGTCATTGGGACACAGTGAGAAAAATGATTCATTAATGGCAGGAGAAATAAAGGGAAGCTTCACAGTGGTGGCATAAACTAGACCCTGATAAGCAGGACTCCGCTGGGTTGGAGAAAATGGGCAAGAAACAAATGCACACACAGAACCTAAAAACGTAGAATAAACACAACAATCTTGGATGTAATCAAAATAAGTCACGCAGTGGGTAGGTACTCGTTAACCCTTTATTTTGAATGTGGCCACCACAGGCCCTCTCTTCATTTCCTACGTACGGATTGTGTTGCACATTTGTTGCCCACATTCACACACAACTAATTCCATTTTCATAAACTTTATTGATTCCACCGTGTTCTTTACAGCTACTGATTTTATATACTCTTCTCATCAAACTGCAAGTTGATTATTTCACTCTGTACATATTGTAGTAATTGGATTGCTTACTTTAATGGCACGATAGTTTTTGCACACTGGGCCACTGGCACTGCTGACATAGCACACTCTATCTCACTTTACTGCATTGTTCTTATTAATTCTCCCACAGCCAGCTAAGCTGTTTCTCTTGGGAATTGCCTGGGATGCAGAAAGTCTTATTTCTGTCCACTTTGGTATTCCTAGAGATGAGCAGAATTTTGAATTGGTTTCACTTTCCAGTAAATACAACCCGCCTCATTCCAAGTCAGGGGTTATTGGGTTATCTACTGCCGTATAACAAACCACACCACAGTTTTGTGGCTTCAGAGAACGATTTACTGTGTCTCACAATTTTGTGGGTTGACTGGGCTCCCCTAGATGGTTCTTCTGTTCCATGTGGTGTTTGATGGGGCTGCAGTCATCCGGGGGCTTCCCTAGGATGGAACTTCTAAATGGGCTCAACTACCCTGGCTGGCAGTGGGCACTGGCTGTTGACCAGAAGCTCAGCTGGGGCTGTTGACCAGGGCACCTTAGTTCTCCATTTGCTTTCTCCACGTGGCTTAAGCTCCTCAGAGCACGGTCTGGGTTCTAGGAAGAAGCGTATCTAGCACACAAGAGCAGACCCGGCAGATCTCTCAAGGATCAGCCTTGGACATTGCAGTGTCGCTTTTGCAGTCCTTTCGGAGGCAGAAAGTCACGGGGCCAGACCAGACTTGTGGTCAAAGTGTATAGACTCCACCTGTCAATGAGAAGCCCGGCAAAGCATTTGCAGCCACCTTTAACCCACTGCAGGCGTTTTCCCCATAGACATCAATTTCTCTGACACAGTGTACCACAAAATGTAGCTCTCACATTGCACAACTGTTGCACAAATGTACAAGTCCACTGCGTTTCTTAGAAATCAACTGAAAGGCCAGCACTACCCCCTCCTTTAAAAAATATATATCTTACTACTATGGAGAATAATCAAGTTCCGGAACTATGTTTCTGTGTGTACATCTCATGCACTGCTTTTATGACCATTGGCCAATAAGCATGCCTGCAGTTCACTTTTTCATTTATATATTTTGTCATATTTGCATTGTTGGTGAAATAATGCTTTTGAAGAATCTTTTGTGACCTCTGATCAAAAAGGGCTCTAACCAAAGCAGGTTTAAATAGGTTTTCTTGAGAACAGAGGTGGAAACATGATTTGCCAACTATTCTGATCTAATGTCAGGATGAACTCTTAGCTATCACATTTCTCCAAGGCGACATTTTTCTAAATATGGCCCAATTGGTGAGGCCTTTTGTGTAAATTCATTTATTCATTAGTTCATCCACCTATCCATCACCTTTTGGACATTTCCACTTGGATAACCCAGTCTGGCACTATTGATACAAAGATGAATGAGAGAGAGCCCCAGCCTGCAGTGACCTCCTGAGCTGAGTAACCACAATGTACACAGCTTTGTATGTGACACGCTGAACAGTGATGAGGGCAGTAATGGTATAAAGCAAGGGGTAGGGGAACACAGGTCAAAGGGCAGTCACTTCTGCCTAGGAGAGTCAGGGAAGGCTTTGCAGAGTGTGTGGCCAAGAATGACAAATGCCATGGGGAAGGGGCAGCAGCGAAGCTGAGAAAGGTGGGTTGGGCAGATTATGAAGAGCATCAAATGCTGCATTTGACTGCCTACTTTAAGCAGTAGTGAGAGGCCATAGGCTTCTAACAAGCAAGTGGCAATGACTTGAAGGATAACACTTTTGGCAGTATGGGGTGGGAACCGGAGGAGAGTGTTTCAGAAAACATCTTATAGAAAAAGCACAAAGATATGAGAAGAGGAGGCGTATCTGAAAAACTCACGAATGGGTCAATATTGCTAGAGAAGTGGAAGTGGCCCAGGAAAGCCAGTGGTGGCCCACAAGGCCATTCTAGGTGTATGCCCAGGCCACCCCCACCTTGACCCTTGTCTTACTGGGATAGAGAAGTCACAGAGCCCCTGGCTGCTATAACTCTTGGCTCCCAAGGGAAAAAAAAAAACAGAATTAAGATTTCAAGTCTTTTATAATCTGGAAAGTTGTGTGCTAACAGTATTATTGCCATTACAATGAGGTCTAGAAGTCTAGAAGTCCTTGGTGGTAAGGAGCCTGTGTATTTTTAATTTCCTCTAAGGCACTTGGCACAGTCTTTGGTTAGATATACGTCCTCAATAAGTAATAATGTGTAACAAATAGTAATAATGTATAGTTTATTTAATATCTCTGTTTACTCCTTCCAAGCATTGGGGTAATTTTTCCTCCAACCCTAGGGGTCTGTGGACAATTTTCAAAGGTACACCAAACTTCAAGAATTTTTTGTTAATCTTTTCCTTTCCATTTTGGAATTTTAATACAATAGCCACTGACCATTAAAGGCCACATATTATGAGAATGTAGGGTCAAAATTAAAGATGAGAAATTAATGGGACAATGAGACACCAATTCACACCCACTAGGGTAAGTATAATAAAAAAGACAGGTAATAACAAGTATTGGTGAAGATGTGGAAACATTGGAAACCTCATACACTGCTGATGGAAATGTAAAACGGTGCGTTTGAAAAGTTTGGCAGGTCCTCAAAATATTTAACACAGAGTTATCATGTGACCCGGAAATTGTTCTCCTAGATGCGTATCCAAGAGAATTGAAAACGCACGTTCACATTAAAACTTGTACATAAATGGTCACTGCAGTATCAATGATAATAACCCAAAAGTGGAAGCAATCCAAGCTGATGAATGGATAAGCCAAATGTGGTATATACACGCAATGGAATAGTCTTCTGCCATAAAAAGGAATGAAGTACTAATGCATGCCACAACATGAATGCACCTCGAAAGCATTATGCTACATGAAAGAAGTCAGTCATGGAAGACCACGTATTGCATGATTTTGTTTATATGAAACATTCAGAAAAGGCAAATCCATAGAGACAGAAGGTAGGAATAGTGTTTGCCTGGGACCGTGTGTCAGGTGAGGAGCAGGTAGGATGACCGCTAAGGGGTATGGGTTTTATTGGGAGGTGATGGCATGTTCTACAATTGATTGATGGTTGTGTACCTCTGTAAATATACTGAAAACCATTGAATTTTACATTTTAAGTGGGTGAATTTTATGGCATGTGAATTATATCCCAATAAAGCTCTTTTAAAAAAGAAAATATTGTGGGACGCCTGGGTGGCTTAGTCGGTTAAGCGTCCGACTTTCGCTTAGGTCATGATCTCGCGGTTCGTGGGTTCGAGCCCCGCGTCGGGCTCTGTGCTGCCTGCCAGCTCAGAGCCTGGAGCCTGTTTCAGTCTGTGACTCCCTCTCTCTCTGACCCTCCCCTGCTCACGCTGTCTCTCTCTCTCTCTCTCTCCTGGAAATAAATAAAACATTAAAAAAAAATTTTTTTTAAAGAAAATATTGTGAAGAGAGATTTATAAGCATTTCACCTTTTGTTGGTGTCTGTTTGTCTTCTAGTGCTTTATTTTCCTTTTTATTTTTAAAGTTTAGTTTTTGAGAGAGAGACAGAACATGAGTGGGGGCAGGTGGGTACAGAGAGAGAGAGGGAGACACAGAATCCGAAGCAGACTCCAGGCTCTGAGCTGCACAGAACCCGACGCGGGGCTCACACTTAAGAAACCATGAGATCATGACCTAAGCCGAAGTCGGACTCTTAACCGACTGAGCCACCCAGGCGCCCCGGTCTTCTAGTTCTGATCAGCCCTTCATGACGAGCTCCTCAGTCCCAAGCCTGAACTTGTGACTCCTGCTACAATTCTCTCCCTGTTCCTGCAAAGGGCTGCCTACATGGTTAGCATCACCCTCTCAGCCTTCCTTCTTTTCCCAGAATCCTTAGTGGGCCATTCCCCACTTCTGCAGCATTACCTTGGTCCCTCAGGCTCTGTAAATCACACTCTCCATTCCACCCTCTCACTTTAAAGTGATCTGAGATACTTTGTATAAAGGATGAGGCAGCACATAAAAATAACTAGTATTGTACCGATCTGTCTCATCTGGTGGTTTGGGGGAATACATATTTGTGAAATTCCAGCCAATGTGAAGAGCCTCAGAAAATTGCCTCTCATCCAAATGAAAGAGCTAGATTTTTTATTTTGTTTTATTGATCAGTGAGGTAGGCGCAATGATATTTTACCTCATAGTTTTTCTGCAGGAGTGACATCCGCCCAGCCCGCCGAAGCTGCCAGGCCAACTAAATGAGCCCGAGGCAGCCACAGAGAAGGCAGGCTCTCTGGATTCATGGGCCCGCCGGATCCGCATCTCCCCACACTACAAATGCGGCATGAGGTATCCGACTTACTGAGAAAGCACTTGGTTGCAGACAAGTTGAAAGAGCCTGTTTGACAGGTGAAGTCAGACCATTCTGATTTTTACATAAAGATAGTTAAACATTGTCTTGACAGGTTTATTCTAATTTGGTAAAGGCCATAATTTTATGGGATGGTAACTGTTTCCTTGCAGTCATGATTCCTGCTGTTACTCTTACATTTTCTTCTAATTGGCAGATTGATGGGCTCCCAGGAATTTGCTCAAAAACCATTTGCGGAAGAAGAAAGACGAATCAGAGGGGGGCTTACTTTGCCCCCTGAAATACTGCTTCTAATAATGTTGGTAAGGGGGCTATTTTTACACACAGTTTACAAATGATTTCTGGCATATTAATGGATTTTTGCTATTTAAATTTAATTTGGACGAAATGTGCTTTGTTTAAAAGTCAAATCCTACTACAAGGCTTCTAAAGAAAAACAGCAATCCTTTTTCCCCCAATCCCCTCCCCTAATTCCTGCTTCCATGAGATTCCAGAAAATCCCTTCGCATCTCTTTAGCTGTTCTTCCTGGTATTTCCTTCATATTTCTTTTTTTTAATTTTTAAACATTTGTTTTTCATTTTTGAGAGATAGAGACAGAGCATGAATGGGGGAGGGACGAAGAAAGAGGGAGACACAGAATCTGAAGCAGGCTCCAGGCTCTGAGCTGCCAGCACAGGGCCCAAAGTAGGGCCCGAATCCACGAACCACGGGATCATGACCCGAGCTGAAGTCGGATGCTCAGGCGCCCCTCCTTCACATTTCTAAATAAAAATATTATATTGTCTCTTTATTTTTCAGCTCTAGATATTACTCATTAATCCCAACAGCCATCACCACTCACTCAGCTCATGCTTACTCAGAATTCCTCATATCCACACATCCCTCTCCATTCATGATCATCCCTCCACAGGAGGGAGGGAATATCTGAGAATGTTCTATGTACTAGAGACTGGTGAGGCCCCGGGCCATGACAGGTGTAAGATGTGGTCTGTCTTCAAGGAGTTTACAATCTGTAAACGGGAAGTGTATAAAACCCAAGTTAGAGATGCCTATGCATCTTCTAGATCTCTACCTCACAGGTTGGGTTCTCCAGGAAGCAGCCTCTGAGGTGGAGATTAATGCACAGGAAGTTGACTGGTGGTGATGGGGGTGCTCTTGCAGCCAACACCCGAGGAAAGGAAAAGGAAGGAGGACTAGGCAAAGGGAGCAGTTGACGCCTGATATGGTCTTTGTGGCAGCCTCATCCGACACTAAGGGGCATTTTGAAGCTGGGACAACTCTTCCAAGTTGTCCTCGAGTTGGAGCTTGGGGGCCAGGGCTTCATACCTTCATGGGCCAGTCATTGGATACAGGCCATCTTAGGAAAGGGGGTGACCTTGGACAAAGCTTCCTTTCAGAGAGGCAATCCCTGAGGGCTCCCTGCCAGTGGCACTCCCAAGATTTGGAAGGGTCAGGCCTTCTTCCTTGAGGGGGCATGTGGCTAGAGGAGCCTTCTGGCATCCACCAGATCCACAGACTTAATTTAAGCATAGTCTTGAATACCTCAGTGAAAAATAACAGTCAGGGGTTGCTTGACTGAGTAAAGAATTCAGGAAGAGTGAGGTCATCTTTCACTCCTTCATTTTATTACATGTTAACCGAACAGTCAGACTGTGTTAGGCACTGGATTAAAAAAATGATAAAATTCACAAGCCCTGCCTCAAATAAGCTTGCAGTCCGATAGGGGGTACCAAAAAGTAAGCAAACACCATAATACAGTGAGAATAATAAACCAGAGGATTATAGACTAACAGTGCATTTTCAAAGAAGTTTTAGGACATGATAAAATGCCAAATAAAAAAAAGAGCATGCACGCTGTTTATACAGATTTGCTTAAGCACTCATTTTCCAGCACACAGTTTTGTTAAACGGATGCTAAAAAAAAATCCCTTACAATCTGATTTTTAAACTTCTGAATGATTTATTAAAGTTACAGTCACCTAGAAACACCTCATCCACTGAACTGTTGTCAGTCAATAGTCTCTTTCTTTGCAGCATTTGATCTCCTTCCTTTTTTGAGTATGTAAAAGTATATGAGTATATGCCTAGAAAAAAATACTGGAAAGAAATCCATCAAAATGGGGTGCCTGGGTGGCTCAGTCGGTTAAGCGGCCGACTTCGGCTCAGGTCATGATCTCATGGTTCGTGGGTTCAAGCCCCGCGTTGGGCTCTGTGCTGACAGCTAGCTCAGAGCCTGGAGCCTGCTTCAGATTCCGTGTCTCCCTCTCTCTCTGACCCTCCTCTGCTCATGCTGTCTCTCTCTCTCTCTCAGAAATAAATAAAACATTTTTTAAAAAAAGAAAGAAATTCATCAAAATGTGAACAGTGCTTATAAGTCCAAGTTGTTGCCTTATATGTAATTTTTTTTTCTCCTGAAAGCCTTTTTTTGTCCAAAATCTTTTATTGTCCAAATTGTCTACAGTAAGTCTGAGTGACTTTTATAATGAGGGGGAAAATGAAATACAAGGTGGACATGTGGCAAAGTCATGTGAATAGGGAAGAAGGAAACTCGGAGCAGTGAGGAGGGGAGGACCCACCTACACCGAGCAGTGAAGGGGAGTTGGCCGGAGGAGGACGGGAGGGGGGTGACCCGTGCTGCCACCTCAAGCAGAAAGCACAAAATTTGCCCCTGCCCCTGGGTGTGAAGAAGCATGTTGGGTGAACAGCAAGTTCAGAAAGGCTGAGAAGCAGGGAGCCCTTGAGTGGTAACAGGTGAAGCTGGAAGGGCAAGAAGGGGGCCGATGAGGAAGAGCTAGGGCATCAGGACCCGGACTCCATCTAGAAGCCCGAGTCAGACACGCACACACCGCCTCGCCTGAGCCTGAAAGGACCCTCGCTGGACAAGATGTTGATTCATGTTGTGTGCAACCAAGTTAGAAGCAAGAGCTGATGTAGAATGAAAAGCGTCATGCCCTGATACGGAGTTTCCTGACCATAGCAAGACGACCTGATTGGGGCAGGGGAAGTGGTCTGCTGAACGCAGAGGGAAGGCGAATCAGACGTGGTCCGGCTCACACACACATACACACACACACACACACGTGCGCACACGCGCGCCCACCCGTAAGACTCTGGCATCTGCATTTTCGAAAGAAGACGACTAGCAAAGGGCCAGCCCAGGCCCACTTTGCACACTTTACAAGTAATAAGCAAGATGGGCAGGTAGCCGCATCCACAGATCCGAGCTCTCCCCAGGTGAACGGTCGGCAGCCTGGGAATCCCTTACAAACACACGTCCGGGCCGGCGCGTTTTGCTGAGCACTTGCCTTACCTTTGCAGAGCTCAGCATCTCTGTCTCGTGTGCCACTCGGGCTGGGCTCGCGGGGGGCAGCCTGGAGATCTGCTTCCTTCCAGGGCACCTTGGATTGCGGCCGCGCTACTGTTTCCTGTGTCCGTCTCGGTTCTGTCTGTGTCTCTGCCGGTCGCTACTTTTTCTCCCTCACCCGTCCCTCCCCTTCCTCCATCCCCGCCAGCACTGTCTCCTGGACTCTTACCCGCTCCCGTTCCCCCCCCACCCCCCGCAGATGGTTGCAATATGCTTCTGACTGCACCCCTGCTCCCCTCCACCTGTTCTCCCCCTCCCGCCTGGGCAATCTCCGACCTGTTCAAAACTTGAATGCCTCCGATGCTCTCCCGCAGAATCCAAACTTTCTGCCATTTTTCCGGGTCACACAAT
>NW_027532002.1:8801831-8809309 GCF_008692635.1 Crocuta crocuta
AAGTTCTGTCCGAGTCAGAGGCACAGACATAGGAGGATCCCCCCTTCACGGCCTGGTTTAGGTGGTGATTTTTTTTTCCTTCTCTGCCAGGCTGTCGTGGGAAGAATGGGTTTGAGGATTAGACCAGTGTGGGGTTTAATCCTGTAATGGCCTTAGTGAGCATGTGATCTAGGGTGAGATATTCAATCTCCCGCAGTTCCTTGTTTGTAACCCAGGAATCTTACTGTCTCTCTCAGAGGGCTCTTATGAGGATTAAGTCCCAGAGGGTCTGTGCAACAGAATGTGGGAGGGGACTTATCCTGGCCTGTCAGCTCTCCACAGAATCTCTAAGGTGCAGACCTTAGGTGACAAGGAACCGCACATTAGAAGAGTGGAACAGGACACATCGCCAAGGACTTAAAAAGAGGGGCTGTGCAAGAGAAGGCCAGAGATTAACCGAACTTCATGGGGCTTAAGTACTAAATTTGCCTGGTAGCCCATCTCACTCGAGGTGAGAGGGCAAACCTCTCTCACGATCGAGGGTGAAGCTTTCCCCTCAAAATACCCCCCTCAAAAAGAAATCTCCCTTGCCCTCTTTCTCAGCATCTAGTTGAAAATTCAGCCTCAACCTCCCTTTCCACAAACAAAGATGTTAGTTAAAATATCACAATGCCACAACACGTGAGCTCTCCGAGGAAGAAAGGTAGCGAAAGGCAGCCAGTTACCACCAGAGCAATTGGGTGGGGGCCAGCGTGGTCGCAGCCAAAGTGTCTTGTTACTCAAAAGCTCTGCTGAGAATTTATTGCCCATCTTCTTCTAGTCAGGGAAGGTTGGCTGTAAGTTTGCCAGCTTGCTCAAATAAAGAGAGGAGGATATTGAACAATTATGGGGGCAGCTCATGAAGTCAGGCACAGCTGGTGTTCATGGGGATTGCAGATGGGAATGGGGAAGCCATTAGAGACCCAGGCAACTTTAACCTTATCTGAGTCTGAAGTGTTGCTTTAGTCTAGACTGGACTGTGTCATACCTGAAATTGGGCCCGTTTTCTTAATGGAAATTGGCCAGGAGAGACAGGCTGACATTGTCCAATGGTTGACAGACTGCCTTTGAAGGGGATAAAGACATTTCTGACATTTTTTACAGTTTATTTATTTATGAGAGAGAGAGCATGAGTGGGGAGGGGCAGAGAGAGAGGGAGACACAGAATCTGAAGGAGGCTCCAGGCTCTGAGCTATCAGCACGGAGCCCGACACGGGGCTCGAACTCACAAGCTGTGAGATCAGGCCCAGGTGTCCCAAGGTATTTCTAGATTAAAACCTACTTCATTGGGCCCATGCAGTAAAAAAGGATAGCCAATAATGTAAAAACATTTAGCGCATACATTTGGCATATAAGTGCCCAATAAACATCAGCTATACTAATAA
This sequence comes from Crocuta crocuta, assembly GCF_008692635.1. Lineage (NCBI taxonomy): Eukaryota > Metazoa > Chordata > Mammalia > Carnivora > Hyaenidae > Crocuta > Crocuta crocuta. The sequence goes on from NW_027532002.1 coordinate 8,803,235, forward strand.
TGGTTATTATTATTCTAATATTAACACCTGGTGCCTGGCACACAGTATTATTACTAAAGCTATCGTGTGCAGGGGTGCCTGGGTGGCTCACTGGGTTAAGCGTCTGACTTTGGCTCAACTCAGGATCTTACAGTTCATGGGTTAAATCCCCACATTGATCCTCACTGAGCCCCTGCTTTGGATCCTCTGTCTCCCTCTCTCTCAGTCCCTCCACCCCCACTCTCTCTCTCAAAAATAAATAAACATTTTTAAAAATTCTCTTAAAACTTTTATTATGAGCATATCTCTCCTTCAACTGGACCCACACTCCATTTGCTGGATAAATTGTAGTAGGTGGGGGAGGAGCAAACCGCATGAACACGGATTCCTCGCCGCCAACAACGAAAACCCACGATGCCCGCAGGAAGCAGTGAGGCTGGGAGAGCTTGGCGCCCAACTGTAGAGTGTTCCGTCACTGGTCCCGACCGATGCTAGCGCAGGTATGTGGAATTCCGGACTCTCTTCAGATCTGGTAGAAATCAGGACAAGGAACAGGGGCAACAAGATAGAAGCGAACGAGGAAGAAGGTAAGAAAAAAGACATTTCCAGGTGGCTCACCATGTGCCATCGACTGTGCTGGGCCCTTTGCATTCGCTATCTCATTAAAGAGGTGAAATAAGAAACAAATGCAAACTGTGGCGTGCGTTGCCCCAACAGGACATGAATCGAGGTTTTAAACGTGAAATGCTTGTACAGAGAGCCGTGAGCCTTTTTTCTTCCATTACAATTTTTGTGTAAACATGAAATGACAAGAGTTTGAAGATGGAGCCTCCCTGGGCACAAACATAAGAGTTCCTAATATAATCAAAATCCTCTTATTTATTTTCTTGCCTAAGTGGCTTCTCCCAGGAGGACAGCAGTTGCCTTTCCTTCTTTCTGTGCAGGCCTGGTTGCAAATTAACGTTCTCTGCCATCAAAACAGCTCTACGCCCCTCTCTGCCAAGTGTAGTTATCTCATCCAATAATAGGAACAGCCTAGGGACAGTGGAGTTTGAAACCCCAGATCTTAGAAATTCTGAGCAATTAGCCACTCACTTGCAGAAAAGAGCAAAGAAGGGCAAAGCTTCAGTAAAATAAAACCTTGTTGTGACAGCTGTTGTTCTAAATAATATCTCTATTAGAGTTCTAGACACTTCTCCCAGTGTATAGGCTGGCATGAGTGGCTTGAGGTGATAAGTAGGAGGAAAGAGAAGGTGAAGAATAATTAGCAAGTTCCCGGGTTAAAGGTAGTTCAAGGTGGCGGTATTAACTGGAGAATGCCTTCATTTTCAAACTGGGATCAGGAGATGGAAGCCTAAGAAAAAGTCATAGAAATGTTGCGTTAGAGAGAATTTTACAATTGAGGTATGTCTGAAGCACATTAAATAAATGGTGTCCTACCAGATTAAAGTCGTATCTATATACAAGCCTGTAGAATTAAGTTGTACCAACATTAAAATCTGTTGAATTAAATAAGTAGGGTTTTTTTTCTATCTGTGTTTTTTAGCTAGGATATACTTGTCGGTTTAGAAATTGCTAGGGTTGGGGCACCTGGGTGGCTCGGTTGACTGAGTGTCTGACTCTTGATTTCGGCTCAGGTGGTGATCCAAGGGTCATGGGATTGAGCCCCGCATCAGGCTCCATGCTGAGCGTGGAGCCTGATTGGGATTCTTTCTCTCCCTTCTTCTGCCCCTCTGCCCTAGTTACATGTTCTCTCTCTAAAGTAAATCATAATCATAATCATAAAAGAAATTGCTAGGGTGAAAAGTACTGGTTCTAGAATAAATGTTTCTTGACATCAATCTTAGGATAGCTGTATCTGGAAAGAATTTATTTCCAGAGACTAAGCTTTAAAAACCCTGCTGGAGATAGGAGGTGGATTTAGTCATAAATGGATCTTACATGATTTGACTCAGTAAAAACTCCATGTGCCCTGTTAAAAGACTGACGCTCTATCTTTCACTACTCATGTTGAATAATTCTAACACATAACTCTCTTGTTGATCTGGCTTTAGGTTTATATGGGAAAATGGGCATCGTTAGCTCACACCTCTTGGGAGGTAGGGCTAAGGGCCTTGGTTAATGTCCCAGATTTGCCCCACCTAGCTCTGGGGGTAACGTCTCCCTGGCAGACACAGTTAGCTGCCTACCAGATAGTCACACTCTCCTTGCCCCTCACTTCAGAAACATCATTTCGCCCAGAGCAGCAATATATCCAACTCAGAATAGTGACTTCTCATGATTCTCTTGCAGCCAGGGCTGATACTTCATTTTCTAATTTATTGAATACATTCTCTTATTACTACTGAGTGAGCCCCTTAATTGCACACATGGTTCTAGATTTCATCCACTATTCTATTAAAAAGCAAATCGTGATTTTACCAAGAATCCAGTGAAATGAGCCAGACTAACCTACCTCTTGCCCATACCTTCTTGTCCATGTATCTGAAAAGGAGTTGTTCCAGAACCAAACTTTCTTGACATGTGGCATCAAGGAGCCTTGATGTGAGGGTAAGAGTTCTGTTGGAAGAATGAATCAAGGTTTAAATTGGAAAACACTCAATTCAGAAAAAAATTTTAAAGCTTTACAAAATCTCAAATGATGTTCACTGTGGACTGTCTTTTAAAAAATGAAGACCCCAGGATTCAAGAATCATAAGTACTTTACATTTTTAAATACTTTTCTGTGTTTTCCAAATATTCTACAGTGAAGACCTACTTCTTTGTAACCAGGGGAAAAAAAGATATTTTTGGAGTACAACACAAAGAGTCAGAGGAAAAAGGAAAGACCTAATAAATATAATTTCCTTCGAGAATAACATTACATAAAATAACATTAATAAAAATAAATATTAGCATTAACGTTTTCATCAAATATGCTCTTGATTATCATCTGCAGTTTGCTTCTATCATGAGCATTCCAAGTAACTGAAGTTTTTAACGTCCAAGGATTTGATAATGTGCTCTGTAAAATTCCCACTGATCTAATAATTTTTTGTTACGGACAGGCAAGAAAAGCCCATTATCTTCAATGCAGGATTCTGTTTGCAGGAAGAGCCTAAATCATGCGTCTGGAAACAAGAATTGAGCAAATCCAAATAACTCCTGGCTAACACTAGTATGACATTTGGTTAGGGAAGATGTCCCAAGAGAAATGTAAACTATTTGAAAACATCCTGTTACTAAAACTTGGACATGAAAAGAATGACAAACGGACTGGACTCAACAACTTAATTCGAAGCACGCATGACTTTGGCTCCTGTGAAACATTCTTACCACATACTATATGGCATGAGGAAAGATCATTGACATGTATTACTCACCAAAGAACAGGTTGGAAGCAATCAGCACACTCACTCCCAGCCGGGGAGTTGAGCCCGTGAGTTACAGAACCCTCAATCCTTACTGAGTCTCTTGTCCAGCTTTCCTCCACGGCTCACCCCTGGGGACTGATTACAACCATCTGCTTAAGAGCTATTACTCTGATCAAAAAAATTAAAAGCTACAAATTGCCAAACAGAGGGAATACAAGAACAGGGCGAAACGACCAGCTCTTAAACCACGGTTGGAATGCATAATCTCCACACGGCTTCGATGCATCCAGCTGAGACCTCAGAAGGTGTGGGTCAAGTGTCGAGGGAGTCACAAGCTGAGGCTTTGTTTCCACTGGGGTTGGACTGGTCGATATAGGGGTCCAGGAGCTCCGAGACTGTATGCAAATGTTATCGCTGTATTTTCTCTGCTTACAGTACAACCCCATTTGGGAAAATATGTGGAAAGGCTTTTTTGTGTGGGTAGTTTCTTTATTGGCAGATTTACTCTTTCTGGATATTTTTGAGGCGAAGGAAGTGTAATGGGAAACGTGCAGCATATTAAGAGCTAGCTACTCTCTTGGAAAAAGTGGAATGATTAAGTGAACACTTTGAAGCATGCAATGTGTGATCAATATGTGGAGAGAGAGGATCAAGACGAGGAAATCTTAACTAGAAAGAGACAAGAGAAGAGGAATTCAGTGTTAACACCCCTTAAAAGGCAAGCATTCCTCTGATAATGAACTGTAGCTACAAACCACCAGTGGATTTAATAAAGCCTCTTTATTAAAAAGTAAAGAGATGAGGATGTCTAGGCAAAAAAATTATTAGAGATCATGTCTTAAATGTTCTTGTACTGAAATATATAAAACCATATACAGTTCTTTCTCACGTTCCTGCTTTTTCACAACCAAAACCCAAGAGGTAAGGAAATTGCGGAAGAAATTGTCTGGGACTCAGGGCCATTTCCACGTAAAACATAAGCAGACGCCTCAACATGACTGAAAGTTTTTTCTTCTCTCCTTTTAAGACAGTAGTTGCTTTGAGGGTAGGGTCTGATTTTTTTTTAATACTGCTCTTCCCCCCAAACACTGTATTAGCCACACGCACATATAAAAGCTCTCAAGAAATACTAGGTGAATTGAATTGAATGGAACTGAATTGTAATAGCTTGGGTTTTTGTTGACATTGTTCTGTAAGTCATATTTTTTAGATCTGAGTTGATTATCTCTACCATATGAAGAAAGAGCATTTGATATTTATTACTCACCAAAGAACAGGTTGGAAGCAATCAGCACCCTCACTCCTGGCCTGGGTTCAAGCCAAGTTAGTTACAGAATCCTCGATCCTTGCTGGGTCTCCTATCCAACTTTCGTCCGTGACTCACCCCTGGGGACTGATTACAACCATCTGCTAAAGAGCTATGACTCTGACCAAAAAAAGAAAAGGAAAGGAAAAGCTACAAATTATCAAACAGAGGAAATACAAGAACAGGGCAAAATGACCAGATCTTAAACCAAGCTTAGAATGCATTATCCCCAAACGGCTTCAAATACATCCAGCTGAGACCTCAGAAAGTGTGTGTACAGATTAAAGAAAGATAGAGAAAGAGGACCAGAGAGCTTGGGATAAAGGGAGTGACATGTGGTCTCAATTAAACGAGTTAAATGAGGAAGATGGACGAGGATGACCTCTAAGTTTCTTCAATGTAAACACATTATGAGCTTTGCCGCATCCTCCCATCTCATTATGGTTTTGAGTTTAGCGTCTCCCAATTCAATCCTCCCTGAAATATTGCATTCTCTATTCGTTCAATCACTATTAATCTAAAATATCAGAATGTCCAGCAAAGAGGGCCTTTAAATTAACTATTTCATCTGTTGCTTCTCCCCCCGTTCTTCTGGTCACGATCCAGTCAGCTCCTTCTAGGTGCCCTCTCGTGTTACAGAGCTGGAAGGCCAAATGCTCTACTCCTGGACTCTTTTGAGGTTGTGGTTCTAGAAGTGACTTGGGTTCTTCAATGAGATGCTCTTGCATGGCAATCAGAAGACATAAGGAGGCAGAGGCTATCTTCCTGCAGTAGTGCTGCTTGACAAGCAGATGTTGTAGCAGCCGGGTTCCCCCAGTGTGTGGGGTGGCTGTGGAGTAGCCAGAGTGGGTACAGTACAGTTCCTGGCAGTGTCCTCCCCTCTACGTCACAGCTGCCACCGTGGGTGGCCTTGAAGCCCAATGTCCAGGCTAAAGACCACCTCAGTATTCCTCCAGCCCCTCAAGTGATTTTTTTAGGCACCTAATTCCCTGTGTTTCATCCCTTTCTGCTTGACGTGCCTGGAGTGGTTTGTTTTTCCTGCACTGAACCCCTACAGACACATCACTCAGGCAAAGTCTACTGGACTTGCAAAGCCTAGTTCAGGTCCTATTTTTGTCAGGAATGCTTCACTGAAGGCTATGTGGGTCTAACTAACAATGACCTCACATCCTGGTCAGATGTTAGACTAGTGCTAGAGGACTCCTTCGGGACACCTTGGAGGGCTTTTATTTTTTTTTTTTTCTAGTTAGGGTTTCATGTGAAGATATCCTTAAACAAAGTGTTCCATATCAAAATCAGCATGGACCCACTGGACTACCCTTAAGACAAGAATCTTCTTGCATAGAATGTTATTTCTTGTAAAATATCTGTGATGTTGCAACCAAATGGAGTAGAGACAAAGAATGGGGTTCATTCTATGCTTTCTTTGAGGTGAGG
>NW_027532002.1:8809426-8823955 GCF_008692635.1 Crocuta crocuta
CCCCCCCCACCCCCTGCCCCACGCTCCTCTCAGAGACCTGAAACTCCACCCTTCCCATTTAAGGTAAGCCCCGCCTCCTCTTCAGTGAGACAGGTAACAACGGTTCTTCAGGGTTGTCTGATTGGAATTCTCTCTGGTTGGTGCGGTCCACGCTCCCCACATTTGCAAATTTGTGCCCCTCCAAAGTGAAACTTGAAAGTTTCTGCAAAAGGAATGTAGTTTATATCATTTTGTACAGAGAGCTGAAGGAAGAAAATTGGCTTCTAGAGAAAGCCTTACTGTGCTCTATCCTATCATGATAAGTAAGCCTCAGAAATGAGAGGTCAAAATAGAAATGCCATTTCTCACCCATAAAGTGGATTGGTTCATTTGACCTACACACAAAACTAATAGTTGTCGGTTTAATACATTTCTTCATAAATGCATTTCTCTGTAAATCTGGACTTGAAATTACCAAAAAAAAAAAATTGTTTTTTGGACTGCAGCTCCTATAGCAGTGGAAATCACTTCTCAGTACCCAAAGATGTTATTAAAAGAAAGAACAACAATGATGGTAATGACTCATGTTAACACACCTTTCATCAAAAGTATTTTAATAACGTTTTAGACTCCGTGTAGGGATAACATAGGGTGTTTCCAGTCGTCACTGTCTTGGGGTGAATAGAGCAACTGTTCAATGATTAATGCCTGGTGATCATGGCGTCGGGAATCTAATCTCCAAGAGAAATGCTGAGAAGCATAAAGTAAGTCTGGCAGTATTACACATTTTCTAGGGTCTGGGAATTCTGTTTTAAGTATCACGGACTCTTTAAAAGCATCAAGTCAATGTCATGCATGAGCGGGGCTTCATTGGCTCCTCTCCTCCCTAGCTTGCCGGATCTTTTGTTTGGTCCCAACCCAGAGGAAGACTGTTTCCTTCCAAAGAGGCATCTCCTGTGAGCTTGCATTTAGGTTTGGGATTTAAGTAGCATACACCCACCAAATAACTTAGTCAATGGGCGCTCAGAGGATTGGAAGAATGTAGAAGAATGTAGCATTATTATTATTATTATTATTTTAATTAACTGTAATTGCCTTATTAATTCTCATTTGCATAATACTTGGTAAAGCACTTAGCTAATATATAGCCATATTTGCAATTTATTCATCCAGAATATTCCTATTCAGCATTTATATAGCACCTATTGGTTTATGATGCTAATATACTAGATTCATGTTTCTGTAAAGGCTTAAATGAAAGAAGTTGAAAGCCAAGTCCATTATATTACCTTCTTTATATAGAACCTTTCATCATGAAGGATTCCAAATTGCTTTACAAAGTACAGTGAAACCTTTTACAATGAATTCCTAAGGGGACAGCTATAGCAGTGTTAGCTGCGGCATTTCATTGTATGAGCATTGTATTCGGCATTATGGTATTGATGGGGAAGGGGTAGATTTTAAAATCTTACAGCCCCTGGGAACTCAGATTGTGTTATCTGCCAAGGTGTCTACAGTCCAGAGCAAAGGATAAACTGAACTCTGCTATTGACCTATTATCAGACGAAATTTTAGTCTTACAATATAAAGTATGCACAAGGAATATATTTAATGCAAAGAAAAAAACCCACCTTAATACAATAAGTGAGAAATATGTCATATGGGGAGAATCTGCTCATAAATACCAAATATTTGATAATTAACACATTTGCTCAAGAACACAACTTTCCTTCTTAGGAATAGTTTGTTGAAGTGTAATATTCAGAAAAGTGCACAAACCACAAAGTGACAACTCGATAGATTTTCAGAAAGCAAGCTCACCTGTATAACCAGTGTCCTGCTGGAGAAATTGAATGTCACCAGGACCTAAGAGATCCCCATAAGCTTCCTCTTAGTTACTACCCAATACCTTAAAGGGAACTGCTCCCCTGACTTTTAACACAGTAGGTTAGTTTTGCCAATTTTTTTTAAATGTTTTATTTCTGAGAGAAAGAGACACAGCGTGAGCAGGGGGAGGTCAGAGAGAGAGAGGGAGACACAGAATCCGAAACAGGCTCCAGGCTCTGAGCTGTCAGCACAGAGCCCGATGCGGAGCTCAAACCCAAGAACCCTGAGATCGTGACCTGAGCCGAAGTCGGACGCCCAACCGACTGAGCCACCCAGGCGCCCCTAGTTTTGCCAATTTTTAAACTTTGTGCAGATGAAATTACATAGTATATACTCTTTTATGATGACTTCTTTTGCTCATTATTGTGTCATTATCCACACAGCTGTATGTAGCAGTAGTATATTCACTTTGATTGCTGTATGAATGTACTGTAGGGGAGGAAAAATATGTTTTTCCTCCACCCCTTTAAGCTCTCTTCTGGGACCCCTGTAAGAAAAGAAAAATTCACCAGAGAAAAGCATCCAAATTTATTTAATGTAAGTTTTGAGTGACACACAAGACTTCATTAGGAAATGAAGATCCCAAAAAACAGTTAAATCTGAGTATTTTATTTATTTATTTTTTATGTTTATTTATTATTGAGACAGAAGCAGAGCATGAGTGGGGAAGGGGCAGAGAGAGAGGGAGACACAGAATCTGAAGCAGGCTCCAGGCTTAGAGCTGTCAGCACAGAGCCCGACACGGGGCTTGAGCCCACAAACTGTGAAATCATGACCTGAGCCAAAGACGGATGCTCAGCTGACTGAGCCACCCAGATGCCCCAAATCTGAGTATTTTTATGGTAGGTTTGATGAAGAGTAGAAAGCTTTGGAAAAATATGAAAGGACAAAGGGTAGAAGTAAGTGTGGTAAGCTGGGGGAAACTTAGAAGCTGGAGTGACTGGTCACTCAGATTTCTCACTGTGTCTCTGTATTTTTGAAGATAAGGATGCTCCTTTCCTTGGATTTAAGGAGGGCACTTTTCCCATGAGGGTCCTATGACTTGCTTCAGGGGAAGGTCAAAAAGTCCTTCCTACTCATGCCATTTCAATAATTCCTTCAGCTTGGAACATTCAGTAGGCCAAGGTGCTATATTTTGAGGTAGTGTGTCCTAGACCCCATCTATACTATAATTTGACAAAGAACATATACATAGACTATATAAAGACCTGGAGTCAATAAGGAAAAAAGCAGACAACCAATAGAAAAGGGAACAAAAATGTGAAAAGTCACTTGGATAGAAGTGAAAAGGTGATCCCTCTCATTAATTATCAGGGAAATGCAAATTAAAACTACAAAATACCAATATTCTCCTTAGCAAAAGGGCTAAATGGAAAAAGGCTGACAATACCAAATTTTAGGGTGGGGTATGTCGGGGGGGAGTTTCATAGATTTCTGGTTGGAGTGTAAAATGGTACAATTTCATTGCAAAACTGTTTGAGTTTTTTATGTTCAAAAACAAGACAACAGGCCCCAAGTGGGGTCACTAATGCTAAGCTCCACGTGACCAAACTGAGACTTGATTCGAACAGTTTTAACTTTCCCAGAAATGGAATCCTAATCAGTCAATTAGGAATCGCCTGATCAGCACTAGTGAGGTAAGCTGCCTGTCATCATCTAAAAGAGTGTGGCTTTGCAATAACGAACCCACATTTTGCTTAGTATAACTTCCTTGTTCCTGCTCCCTCCACCTATAAAAGTCATTTGTTTTGTACAGTTCTTTGGAGCTCCTTTCCATCTGTCAGACTGGATGCTGCCTGATTTGAATTAATTTTTGCTCAAATAAGTTCTTAACATATTCGATGTGCCTCAGTTTATCTTGCAACACTTATAAAGTCAAACATACACCTACCTCATTTCCATTCCATTCCTAGATATTTACCCAAGAGAAATGAAAATATACATTCTTATAAATACATGTAAAACTGTGCATACAACTTTATACATAATAGCTCCAACCTGGAAACAATCCAAATGACCATCAATAGCGTATTAGATAAATAATTTTTTCTTCCTTCCAGTAAATCAAAAATAAGCAAACAGAAGGAAGGCAATAACAAGTATTAGAGCAGCAATCAATGAAATACAGATAGAAAAACAATAGAGAAAAATCAATGAAGCCAAAAGTTGATTCTTCAGAAGATTAACAAATTAGCTAACTTAGATGAAACAGACCAATTTTTGGAGAGAAAAAACCTACCAAATTTACTCAAGAAGAAACAGAAAACCTGAATAAACCTAAAATAAGCAAAGAGATTGAATTAGTATCAAAAAGCCTCCCACAAAGAAAAGCCCAGGACCACATGGCTTCACTAATAAATTCTATTCAACATTTAAAGAATAATTAATACCTGTTCTTCACAAACTTTTCCAAATAGAAGAAAAGGGAATACTTCTCAAGTCATGTCTGTGTGGCCATATTACTCTGATACCAAAGTCAGATAAAGACATCACGAGAAAACTACAGAGTAACATCTCTTATGAATATAGACCCAAAAATCCTTTCCAGAAATACTAACAATAAACAAAAAGATCATATGCTAGGCTCACGGGTGATTTATCTCAGGAATGCAAGGTTGGTTTAACATCTGAAAACCAATTCATGTCATACAACATATCAGTAGAAAAAGGATGAAAACTATACGTCAATAGAATAGGGACAAAAACCATGCAATCATCTCAATAAACACACACACACACACACAAAACACTTGACAAAATTCAGCACCCTTTCCTTACAGAAAACACTTAACAAACTAGTAATAGAAGGGAACTTCCTCAACCTGATAAAAGGCATCTATGAAAAACTCACAGCCAGCATCATACTTAATGATGTAAGATTGAATGATTTCCCCCTAAGATAAGAGCAAGACAAGGATGGGGGCACCTGGGTGGCTCAGTTGGTTGAGCGCCGAATTCAGCTCAGGTCATGATCTCACAGTTCATGGGTTTGAGCCCCACATCAGGCTCTGTGCTGACAGCTCAGAGCCTGCAGCCTGCTTCGGATTCTGTGTGTGTCTCTCTCTGCCCCTCCTCTGTTCATGCTCTGTTTCTCTCTCTCAAAAATAAATAAGTGTTAAAAAAAATAATTTTAAAAAAAGATCTTAAAAAAAATAACAAGACAAGGATGTCCACTCTCACCATTTCTATTCACCATTGTATTTGAGGATGTAGATAGGGCAGTTAAGGAAGAAATGAGACAATGAAATAAAAGGTATCCAGATTGGAGACAAAGAAGTAAAATTATCTCTATCTGCAGATAACACGATCTTCTACATAGAAAATCCCAAGAACTCCACTAAAAAAGCTATTAGAACTAATAAATAAGTTCAGCAAAGTTGCAGAATACAAGATTAATACACAAAACTCAATTGTATTGCTGTATGGCAGCAATGAACCAACCAAAATGATATTGAGAAGCAATTGTATTTACAACAGCATCAAAAAGAATGAAATACTTAAGAATAAATTTAACAAAATTTATTGTTTAGTAAATTTAATGATAGTATAAGTGCAAAGTCCATATTCTGGAAACTACAAAGCATTGCTGCTAGAAATTCAAGAATACCTAAATGAATGAAAAGACATCACATGTTCATCGATCAGCAAACATATTAAGATGCCAATATTCTCAAAATTGATTTACAGATTCAACACAATCCTTTTCAAAATCTCAGCTGACTTCCTAGCAGATGTTGACAAACTTGTTTCTAAAATTCATATGAAAATTCAAGGGACCCAGAGTAGTCAAAACAATCTTGGAAATGAAGAAGAAAGTTGGAATACTCACAAATCCCAGTTTCGGAACTTCCTACAAAGCTGTAGTCATCAAGGTAGTGTGGGATTGGCATAAAGACAGAGGTACAGATTAATGAATAAAATTGGTAAACCGGAAATAAAGCTTTATGGAAACAAAATAACATAAATAAGAATTTATTTCAATTGATTCTTGACAAAGGTGCCGCGACAATTAAATGGGAAAAAGAATAATGTCTTCAACAAATGGTCCTTGGGCAATTAGATATCCATGTGCAGAAGAATGAAGCTGGACCCCTATTTCACATCATATACAAAACTTAACTCAAAATGGATCAAACCTAAAGGTAACAATTAAAACTGTAAAACTCTTTGAAGAAAACATGGGAGTAAATCTTTGTGACCCTGTATTAGACAGTAGTTTCTTATATATATTTCTTTGACGCACAAGCAAGAAAAGAAAAAATAGATCAACTGGGCATTATCAAAATTAAAAACACTTGTGTCAAAATGATACCATCAGTAAAGTGAAAAGACAACTCACAGAACAAGATAAAAATTTGGCACATCACAGGGTGCCTGGGTGGCTCAGTCAGTCAGACTTTGGCTCAGGTCATGATCTCACAGTCTGTAGGTTTGAGCCCCGCATCGGGCTGTGTACTGACAGCTCAGAGCCTGGAGCCTGCTTCAGAGTCTGTGTCTCCTTTCTCTCTGTCCCTCCTCCGTTCACACTCTGTCTCTCTCAAAATAAAATAAAGACATAAAATAACTTTAGTGCATCATATATCTGATAAGACACTTGTATCTAGAAAATATAAAGATCTATTACAATTCCTTTAAAAAAAAAAAAAAAGACAACCCAATGGAAAAATAGGCAAGGAATATGGGTTTTTAAAAATATAATTCATTGGGGGCACCTGGGTGGCTCAGTCAGTTAAGCATCCGACTTTGGCTCAGGTCATGATCTCACGGTTCGTGGGTTTGAGCCCTCGTCGGGCTCTGTGCTGACAGCTAGCTCAGAGCCTGGAGCCTGCTTCAGATTCTGTGTCTCCCTCTCTCTCTGACCCTCCCCTGCTCACACTGTCTCTCTCTGTCTCTCAGAAATAAATAAAATATTAAAGTTTTTTTAAAAATATAATTCATTGTCAAATTGGTTTCCATACAACACCCAGTGCTCATCCCAACAAGTGCCCTCCTCCATTTGGCAAGGAATTTGAATAAACATTCCTCCAAAGAAGATGTGCAAGTGCCAGGAAGCCCATAAAAAAATGCTTAACATCATTAACTACTCAGGAAATACAAATCAAAACCACAGTGAAATACCACTTTACATCAAATAGGATGACTAGAGTAAAAAAAAAAAAAAAAGAGAGAGAGAGAATAATTTGTGTTGATGAGGATGTAGAAAACTTAGAACCCTTACACATTGCTGGTGGGAATGTTAAATGATATACTCAGCTTTGGAAAACAGTCATCACATGGTTAAACAGAGTTACCGTAGGATCTAGCAATTCCACTCATAAACATATTACCAAGAGAAAACATATGTTCACTCACAGATTTGTAAATGAATGTTCATACTAGCCAGAAAATAGAAACAATGCAAATGTGCCTCAATTGCTGAATGGATAAATAAAATGTGATAGTTTATACCATGGAATATTATTAAGCAATAAAAAGAAGTACCGTTACATGCTATAACTTGTATAAACCTTAAAAAACATTATGCTACATAAAAGAAACCGGTCACAAAAGATCATATGTTATATGATTTCATTTCTTTTTTTTTTAATTTCTTTTATGTTTTATTTATTTCTAAGAGAGAGAGAGAGAGACAGCGTGAGCAGGGGAGGGTCAGAGAGAGAGGGAGTCACAGACTGAAACAGGCTCCAGGCTCCGAGCTGGCAGTCAGCACAGAGCCCGACGCAGGGCTCGAACCCACGAACCGCAAGGTCATGACCTAAGTGAAAGTCGGACGCTTAACCGACTAAGCCACCCGGGCGCCCCTATGATTTCATTTCTATGAAAGATCCAGGATAAGTAAATTTGTAGTGACAGAAAATAGGGGATGAGGGAGGGGGGTGGTTTGGGGGAGTGACAGGTAAGGAGCATGGAGCTTTTTTGCAGGTAATAAAAATGTTCTCAAGTCGATCGTGGTGATGGATGCACAATTCTGTGAATATACTAAAGTCATTGAATTGTACACTTTAAATGGGTGAGTTGTATAGTATGTGAATTATATCTCAATAAAGCTGTTAAAAATAGCTTTGTTTCCAAATGACAAAATCAATACACATTCTTTGTGGAAAACTTATAAAAGATTGAAAATACAAAAGGATAAAATAAAAGTCAACCATAATTCCACAGATAACAAGAGTTAACTTTCTGGTGTGTATCAAGGACATTCTTTCGCTCTTGTAAAGAAAGGAACAAATTCCTGAACAGTACAGACTCTCAAGAACTTTACTGGCTTTACCGGTTCCCCCAAATCATGCCTTGACATATGACCTTGTTTTCACAAAGCCCTGATATTATAGACATACGTTCATTCTCTGAGGTGGCTAATAAATGCAGTCATTTTCACTTTAGCAAGTGAGTTTGAGAGTGAAATCTCTTGGGGCCCTGGTAGAGCAAAACACCCAAGGATAAGTTTTCATGAGAGGTAGAGGAATGGAAAAGTCTAGGCACCTAGAAGGCATTATGGGCTTGGGAGAGAAGGGGAAAAAAATAGAAGGCTGAAGTAGAAGGCTAGGGGCAAGGACGCATCTTTGAAGATGAACCCTACCTATTTCCATGATTTTGCATAGGGCTAGTCCAGGATCTGACAAGAGAGGCATGCCGATAGCCGTGTCTAGTAGACCGTCCTAGCATTCATGTTATTGCTAACTAAACTCTGCCCTTTGGATGGCAGATTATATTTTCCAGAGATGGCCACATCTACACAATTATCCTATTCCATACACTCTTTTTACAGGGTACCTGACATGTCTCTACCAAGAGATGGAGATCTATATTCTCTCCCTAGAATCTTGGAATGATTGCCTTAACCAATGGAGTGTGGTGGCAGTGATGCTATATGACTTCTGAGACCAGATCAGAGAAAGGATATAACTTCCACCTGGTATCGTCTCTCAAGACATGGCCCATGGAACCCACCTGCCATGTTTTGAGGAAACCCAGGCCACACGGAGAAGCCAGACACATGAGAGAAGAGCCTTCAGATGATTCCATCTCTCAGGCTTCCGGTCTTCCAACTTTGAGGAAGTTTGAGGAAGTCACCAACATTGAGGAAGAGAAAAAGACATCCCTGCTATACCTGTCTTGATTCTTCAAAAGGACCCATAAAATTAAAAAGTGAGGCAAGTGTCAAGGACATTAGATTATTCTCTTTCTCCTTCCTGAATTTGCTGTCATTTATATTCCCATTTCTAACATTGAGTAACTTCAGTGGTGAATCAGAACGACATAACCACCTGAAGAATCCCACCATCTTAAAATAGATCTAATAATAGATCTACCATCTCATGTCAAGACATCTCAAGTTGAATCTTAGAACATCTAAATTTCTGTATGTCGTGGTGATATAGATTTCTGAATTTCACAGGATTTCCTACAGACCCTCCAGAACTACTCAAAAACATTTCTTTCTTCTGGCACATTTTGCCTGCTGTCATGCTATACCACCCGTGTTGGGTAGCCTATGTTACATGAGTGAGGGTCTTGGTTATAAAATGATAAGGTGACCAAGATGATAAAGTGCTTTGATTTGAGATCCAATTGAGAACCATGACTTTTATACTGGTCAGTAGCTTGTATGTATGTTTTGTATGTATTTGTTAAGTCAGTTTCCAGATCCTTGACAGACCATCTTTGATCAGAAATATATCGATAGAACATTTCTAGAAATATATGCAAGAAGCCTATCTTCCCTTGGGGAGTCCGTCTAGAAGGAAAAGAAATATTATATTTCACTTTTACCTATTTTTATTGTTTGAATTTTTATAAGCATGTGTTGTTTATAAAAAAGTTAAAAATTTTTTTAATTTTTTAATATTTATTTATTTTTGAAGGAGAGAGACAGAGCATGAGTGGGGGAAGAGCAGAGAGAGAGGGAGACACAGACTCTGAAAGAGGCTCCAAGCTCTGAGGCATTAGCACAGAGCCTAACACGGAGCTTGAACCCACAAACCATGAGATCATGACCTGAGCCGAAGTCGGACGCTTAACCGACTGAGCCACCCAGGCGCCCCTCAGCACTCTTAAGGAGGGTGAACAAGCATGCTGATTTGCCTGGGACTGAGGAATTTCCAGGGACAAGGGACTTTCAGGGCCAAAATCAGGATTAGCTGATCACCCTACTGGGTTAAGTGACTTTCCTAAAGTTAAGCAGCGGTAAATGGCAGAAACAACACCAGAGTCCAAGGCTCTGGCCCTGTAATACAACACTCTTGCTTTATTAAATGTCATTTTAGAATGCAGTTTTATGATGGCAAGAGTTAAAAATATGCATCTAGGAATAATTTGGTATCCACTTCCTAGTTCTTATGTTTAAGGGTTTTTTTTGTCTTAGGTTTTCATAGAAAGTTGCACTTGATTCTTTTTCCTTGGGTATAATGTATCCATAGTTAGAAAGTTCTAAGCATTTCTTAAAGATAAAGCCCTCATCCTCACAGCTTCCTTCCCACACGCAGGTGAGGGTGAGTTTTTTCCAGGTGAGAAAAGGAATTCCCCCTTTGTCTCACTTCTCTAAGCCTTCCTCTGTTTTCCATGTGATCTCTTATGGTTTTTTTTTTTCCAATATTAATACTGCCCATTTTGAAGAACTAAAAATATCTCCTTCCTCCACTCTTTTTACTTCCTCAGCCAAATCTAAGGAACTGAAAACTTCCTCCAATGGCTCTCAGAGCAAAACAAAAGCCTTTATACCTTACCGTGGAAGCAGATTCTAGAAAAAAATTTACATTCTCAGCTTATACCTTATTAGCCCAACATCCAATCATTTCAACCAGTGTTAAGCACAACTTGGCACATTTAAAAAATGGAAATCTAATCATTTTCCTGCCAGTCTGGGGCAGGAAATGAAAAGTACAAGATAACGAGAGGGAGCAGAGATCATTCTAGCTCCTCCTTGGTGCAGCGTTCCTTTGGGTGCAGAGCATAGTGATGATGCATCCAAGGTGATGACCGTGAATACACAGGAAATCCTTAACTATGGCGTTCTATGCCTCTGTAAGGAGGCCTGACACCGTCCTGCTCCTTGTGTGGCTAGCTGCCTCGGCTAGTTTCCAAATTCAATAGATTTAATAGAATGTGCAGACAATATTGCGTATCCTCAAAAGACTCTTCATTTTTAATCTTGACGTTATCTTAAAAGGATCTATGCAGAAGGAGAATAGCTTAGTGTGGCACATTCCGATTGGGCCCTCTGTGGGTGGTGAGTGTTCATCCAAGGCAGAACAAAGAGATGGAAATGGAAATTTATTGTATACACTGCAGTGAAGCGGGACAGAGGAAGAAAGACCGCCATGAGACGGTGGTGAGGGGCTGGAGTGAGGGTGGAGTGAAGAAGTATGGGAACGTGTGCAATTTCCCCCTTTCTGGTGATCTTGGGAACGATGCCTGGTTGAAAGTAGCCCTTTGGTCAGTTAGGGCCTCTGGCTATTGCAAGGTGGGTTGCTTAATGAGCTTGTTTGGATCAGCTTAGTGGTCACCGTGACCCCTCTTGCTTTGCTCAAGTTTCCATTGCTCAAGCCCGTTGCCTAAAAGTGGCCTCTCCCCTCAGCACTCAGCCCTGTTGCTCAGTAGCCAAAGTATTCACCTTGCCAGGAAACGGTTTCCCCCCTCCATCCTCACTTTACTGTCACAGTTCGTGGCCTCGAGCCCTCCATTGGGCTCTGTGCCGACATGCAGAGCCTGCTTGGGATTCTCCCTTTGCCTGTCTCTCTGCTTCTCCACCATGTATGCATGTGCACACTCCCTCTCTCAAAATAAATATATAAATTAAAAAAAAAAAAAGACTGCCGAATATACTTTAATCCCATTGACTTGGGTTTTCTGCTACTCCCAATTTGAACAAATTCTGTCACAGGCTCCCTCACCTGGTGACTCCGAGCCTCTCTAGTTCTGCGGTCTTGATTAGCCCCTATTTGTNCCATGTATGCATGTGCACACTCCCTCTCTCAAAATAAATATATAAATTAAAAAAAAAAAAAGACTGCCGAATATACTTTAATCCCATTGACTTGGGTTTTCTGCTACTCCCAATTTGAACAAATTCTGTCACAGGCTCCCTCACCTGGTGACTCCGAGCCTCTCTAGTTCTGCGGTCTTGATGAGCCCCTATTTGTTTCACTACAGCGAACTCCCCCTGCACCCCCTCCCGACCCCTTTCTTCCTACCACTGTCCGTTTAGACAACCATCTGGAGATGTCTCATTTTCCCTGCTGACCTCTTAATCTATTTCTTAAACATCCAACAGATATGTAAGCTGGACCAACTCCAAATGGTTTTTAGAGCAGCGAGAGGGAGTTTTGTACTGACTATCAAAAGACAACTTTACTATTTGTTTACTGCAAGGGTCAGAAGGGTAGCTCTTAGCACACCGACCCGACTCTTTGCAAGTGGTTTCTTGCTAAGGCCACCAGAGGTGTAGAATTTCCAAAATACTTGGGAGATAAAAATTCATTGGTTCGTTCCATTGTTATGTCTGAGCTTTAGAGGAAACTTTCTTTTTTGTTTTTGTAAGGTTTTTTTTGTTAATGTTTTATTTATTTCTGAGAGAGAGAGAGACAGTGTGAGCAGGGGAGGGTCAGAGAGAGAGACATACAGAATCTGAAACAGGCTCCAGGCTCTGAGCTAGCTGTCAGCACAGAGCCCAACACGGGGCTTGAACCCACGAACTGTGAGATCATGACCTGAGCTCACGTCGGACGCTTAACCGACTAAGCCACCCAGGTGCCCCTAGAGGAAACTTTCGAGGCAGAAGGATATGAAAGGACCCCACCCTCCTCATTTATTGGGGAGGAGGGTTGGGAATATCACCAGAAACCTTAGTGATGAGGACAGCACCTGAGAGATGGCATATGCTTCTGAATATCATATCATTGGTATTCTCTATAATATAGACATTGCAATAATGCCCATTTCAAGAGGGAGTGGCCTGACCATTTGACTGTCAGCTAACTCTTTTCTGAGAAAGAGGCAGGAATACTGTGCAACCCATTGTGTGCTGAATTTTAGGAATAAATCTTAATTTTTGCGTTGGATTCCATACAGCTCTTAAGGATTTCCTGGAGAGGCCCTTAGCCTGGGACTCAGAGACTCTTTCTGGCTCTGCATCTAACTGATCACTCTGCCACCCTGGCCTTCAGTCCTTTCCACTGTCAAAAGAGGACTGGACAGGGGCGCCTGGGTGGCTCAGTCAGTTAAGCATCTGACTTCAGCTCAGGTCATGATCTCACAGTTCGCGGGTTCAAGTCCTGCATTGGGCTCTGTGCTGTCAGCTCAGAGCCTGGAACCTGCTTTGGATTCTGTGTCTCCCTCTCTCTCTGCCCCTATCCCACTCACCTTTGTCTCTCTCTCTTAAAAATTAACATTAAAAAAAGAGGACAGTTTGGCTGCTCAAGGCCCCTCGAACATTCCAGGAACCCCTAACTCTGCTCTGGTCAGTTTCTAGAAGCATTTTCTCAATAGCCCTCCTTAGAAGTTATTCTATTTTAGAAAACTCCATTAAGTGAAAAGTGGGTCCCAGGGAAAGTGAGGGGACTCACCCTGAGGTATGACCGTAAGGAACCAGCAGCAGAGCCCTGGAGAAGTTCCGCGCTCTCTGGTGCCCGCTCAGGACCTGGAGCTGGCCACGTGATGGCCTTTGTCTCCAGTGACTGTCTGGGACAAGAAACAAGTCCACAGAGGTGTTCAGCTCTTGGCAATATGTTTATCCTATTTCATGAAATCTACTTTTTAAATCAAAAGTCCAGATCAGAGTGGTTTTCTTGGCCTAAAAGGATTTAGTTGACTTTAAATACAGTGTATACCATTTGCCTAAAGATTTGAATGAGGACAGTCAACTACCTCCCTAGGTTTTAAGATGCTGCCTCAATTGGATGATGTTTTTTTCACTCCTGTATTTGCGTAATAAAACCGGTTAGTAGAACAGCCAGTGAGCTTGCTCTGGGGGGCTATTCATCAAGGTTATAATGGAAGGAAGAGCACCTGGTAACATCCGCAAAAGCAGACTTCATTTCCCTTTGTAATTACAACTGTAAAATAACTTCCAAAAACCCAAATTGCTATTGAGAACCAGATAAGGCAATTCTCACGTCTCCACCTCAGTGAGTGACAGTCTCATTTCTGCTTAATTGAGTAGCAGTCAATTGCTTTTTGTAACCGAGGTGGTAGCGAGGGCTTGTTTGTCACTTGGGTGAACTACTTACTGGGGGTAGAAGCGGCAGTAGCTTCCCTCAACCTGCTGGTGCTCATCTGGTAATTCCGCCCTCGTCTGTACAGACTGACTCGGCAAATAGTGCTCCTAGCGAGCGCTACTACTGTAACTTGTAATTTCTTAAGGAAAGCAGAAAATAATCACCAAGAGCAACTGCATTGCACAGTGCCTGTCCTAACAGCAGTCAATTACAAACAGCAAGAATTCCATAAATGGTCCCTCTTAGGCTGATACAAGTAGATTGATTTTTTTTTCTACTTGCTGAAAACTCTCAGCATTAAATTTAATCGATATTAGCATATGACATGGCTAGATTAGACAATTGTTGGCCTTCACACAGACTATAAAATGCTGTCAATTACCCTCATACATTCTCTTTCTCATTTAAAAAAAAAAAAAAAAAAAAAAAACTATTACTCCAGAAGGGA